>NC_031493.1:1952805-1972458 GCF_001602025.1 Plasmodium gaboni | reverse complement strand
AAAAATAAAAATTTTTTTTTTTTTTTTTATATATATTTATATATATTTTATATATTTTTTTTTTTTTTTTTTTTTTTTTTTTTTTTTTTTTTTTTTTTTTTTTTTTTTTTTTTTTTTTTTTTTTTTTTTTTTTTTTTTTTTTTTTTTTTTTTTTTTTTTTTTTTTGATATTTTATTATATTAAGGAATAATTTTTTTTTTTTTTTTTTTTTAATATTATGTGTTGAATAGTATGAGCAAAATGAGTAGCAGATTGAATCAAGAATAGTAACCAATTAAAACATTGAACAATTTTTTATTCATATTTTTATAAATTTTACGATGTCAAGATGATAATGAATTGGTAGAATAAAATGGATAGAACAGAAATATTATAATTTATATAGAAAAAAGAACATAATAACAAAAACAAAAAAAGGTTAACAAGAACATGATTGTTACATTATATATATCATCGTTCACTCTGGCTTTATAAATTCCTTAATTTATTTTTTCAGATGATGTTATATATATATATATATATATATTTATTTATTTATATATATATTTATATATTATTATGTTATAGCTTATATTCTGCTTAAAACTTTGAAACCAATATTAGGAAAGACAAAATTTTTTAGTAGAATATTTTTTGACAAAGTAGATACAAAAAAAAAAAAAAAAATATAATAAGTTGAATAATAATCATATAGACTATTATAAATATAATGTATATATTTGTATAATAAATATTTATGTATATTTATATATTTTTTTTTATTATTTTTTTGTTTTTATATGCTAATAATTTGTGAAAGGAATATTAAAGAAATGTTCCTTTTTATGTGAAATATATATATATATATATTTATATATAAAATTTTATTATATTGTATAAAATTGCTTAGTTTATATTTTTATACATACATAATAAGAATATATTTTGTTTTTGTAGAGTGCATAAAGAATATATGTATAAATTAAAAGAAAAAAAAAAAAAATTATTAGTGTGTAGTAATATGTATATGAATATATATATTTGAGGATAATATGATAATATATATATATATATATAATCTATATTATAATAAATATATATATATATACGTACAAATAATTTTTTATATAACTATATTATTATATTATTATTATATTTCGTCCCGTTTTAAATTTTATTATAATTTATGATTATATTTTTTTTGTTTGTATAAATGTGTACCGATTGGTATATTTATTTATTTTTCTATGGACTGTTTTTTTGTTTCATTTATAATATATCAATTTAAAAATATATATATAAATATATACCTATATATGTGGTGTATATAATTTTATTTATTTATTTATTTTTTTTTTTGTATACTTTAATATTACACATATTAATTTAAAAAAAAAAAAAAAAAAAAATGACAAATTTCTTTAAATTCAAAAAATCAAATGATGAAAATGTGACTCAACCCAAATTGGTAACAAAAGCTATCATATCTTCTGACTTTATAAAGAAATTACCAAAGTATGAAGATAAGAGAACCATAATATATTACTGGGGAAAAAGAGTTATAAATGAAAATGACGAAACACCAGAACACTTGCCTACGATATATACAGAGCTTAGTAATGTAAAGATAAAAGAAATTAGTTGTAACCGTACTTGTGCTTTATTTTTAAGTAACACAGGAAATATGTATTCTTTTGGAAAAGGGTTACATGGGGAACTAGGTCAAGGAACGATGGTCGTTTATAATGCAGAACCATCATTAATTCCAACAGTAACAAATATAAAACAAATAGCATGTGGATATAATCATTCATTATGTTTATCTAATGATAATATATTATATGCTTGGGGTCATGGAAATTATAACGGATTAAAATGTAATTATGATAGATTTACCCCAACTATTTTAAATATATATGATTATGGTGATGTTATTGAAACTACATTAAATGCTTTGTCTCATTTAATTACGGATTATGAGAAATCCGAAAAGAAAAAAAAAACATGCACACAAATTTATGCTAAATATAATCAAAGTATAGCAGTTTGTGATAATAATAGTTCCATTTATTTATGGGGAGAAACATACAATAATTATTTAAAATATATTCCAACATTCTTTTATAAATTTCAATTAGATAATAAAATAAAACAAATCGCAATGGGTAAAAATTTTGCGGTTGTTTTACTTGTCAATGGAGAATTATATGGATGGGGTGATGGCACCTATGGAGAATTATGTAAAAGTTCATTTGATGATGAAGGTGGTTGTTATTTTATTTATCCTGAACCTTTAATCTTAAGAGATGCAAATAATAAGAAATTACCAAATATTAATAAGGTTAGTGCAGGAGCAAGACATGTATTATTAATAACAGAGGATGAACATGTTTGGTCTTTTGGAGATAAAATTTCAGGCCAATGTGGTATATCCGGATTTCAAAATATTGTTACAACACCAAAATTTGTTGAATTGAATGAAAATAATCAAAAAGCTAAAAAAATATTTTGTGGAGAAAGGCATTCTGCTTGCATAAATAAATTTAATCAACTTTATATGTGGGGACATTCAGCTCATCATAAATTAATTTTTACAGCTAGCTCAGATTTTCTATTAAATCAAAATGTTCAACCTGGTATTTCTATTCAATCAGGACTGAAACAAAAATTTAATAAAGCTACATTAATATATTCAATGTTACATCAAAAAGTTACAAATGCATATTTAGGTGATGACTTTACTATTGTAGTCGTTGGAGGAGAAACATTTGAAAAAAGTAAACAAGGTGATCAACTTTCAGACAAAACCTTTTATTCAGTTCAAGAGGAAAATGCATTTATATCTATTTGATATAAATAAATATAAATATAATATAAGCAAAAAAAATGTTATATTTATAATAATTATATTATTATTATGTTTTATTTATTTATTTATTATTATTATTCTTTTTTTTCAATGTGTTAATTAAAATTAATGAAAAGTGAAAAAATAATATAAATTTAATTAAGTAGGATTTATTTTCTTTAATTACGTAAAAAAAAAAAAAAAAATGTTATCTACATATCATTATATAGTTATGTTTATTTTTATATTATTCATATTTATTTATATATATTATAATAATATTCTATTTTTAGTATATCTTTTGGAATAATTTTATTAGTATTTATGCGTTTAACGTATCTTTTTTTTTTTTTCTTTCTTTCTTTCTTTCTTTCTTTCTTTCTTTTTCTTTTTCTTTTTCTTTTTTTTTTTTTTTTGACATGAATAATTTATGAAGTATATATCTGTATTCCTTTATATTTTATATATTATACATATGTGAATATATATATTTATATATTCATTAATTTATCAATTTGACTTATTTATTTCTCCCTTTTCCATTTTGTGATTATCTCCAAATGATCTATAAACATTTGTTCCTTACATGAGCTTTAAGTTATAATAATTTTTTTTTTTTTTTTTTTTTCCTAACAAAATATAACATAATTTTAACAGTTATATGTTTATACATATATATATATATATATATATATATGTGTTTAATATTTTGATAAGGTATCTAATGTACTTGTTCATATATATATATATATAATTAAATTAATAAATAATAACATTAATATAAAGATTAATCAAAAAAAGTCTAATATATATAAATATAACTATACAAATACATATAATATTCTATGGTCAGCTCATTCTTGTATATTTTCATAAAAAATTATATAATTATTTGATAGGATTGAACTTGAGCCTTAAAAGAAATAATAGAAATTAAAGTGAGAAAGGATTCGATATATGTCTCTACAAGTGAAAAACAATTAATCACACTGTAATGTAATAATAAACCTTTCCCCATATAAGTTGCACATGTTTCCTTTATATGTCTTTCTTTGGATTCTACAATTTGTCCATATACATTGATACAAAAATATATAGAGTAAAGGTTAATAAATATCTTTACAATACATAGCAGTATGGTCAAGCAGGTGGATACAATTATTTCATCTTCGCTAACTACTTCTTCGTCCTTTATCAACAAAAAGAAAAAATCAATAAGGAAACTGAAAACTGCAAAAAATTAATGAAAATAAGAAATAAAAGGAAAATGACAAATAATTACTATATGGTATATGCCAGAATATTACATATATATATATATATATATATATATTATACTATATATTTGTTTTAAAAAAGTACTTATATTGATTGTGGTGAAAAATACTGTGGAAAAAATTTCAGCACACTCGTTTCGTACAATTATGGAGAAAAAAAAGGAAAATACCAATATATATAATATGAAGATATCAATATAAAAAAAAATTGCCCATATATGTCTAAGGGGAGTTTTATATAAAGGTGATGGGCCACTAAATTTTCTGCGAAATATTGATCCATATATTTTTGAATACAAACCTGGAATTTTAAATATAGACATAATTATATTATTATATGAAATAATTTAATCAGCATATATATTTTGTTTAGGAAAATACAGTTTTATACATTTTGTATCATGATATAAAATACTTTATAATTACCAATGTTTTTTAAAAATCATATTAATAAGTTGAATATATATGTATATAATTAATCAGTATTTTAATACTACATAATTTTTTTTTTTTTTTTAACATTTATAATATACCAAACTGAATAAAAACAACAATGTATATATTATATAAATATAAATCCGCTATAAATTAAAGATGTAATATTGCAAAAATATAACATATATATATATATGTATGTATAATTTAAATGAAAAATAAGAATTTTCATAATAGTATAAAATTATTATAGTTATATATATTTAAAAACATTATTTGCATATACTGCTTTATCGGTCATATATTTTTGCAAATACCTTTTACAAATTAATAAAAGCTTATATTTTAACTTTATTATTAATTCATAAAAAGAAAAAAAAATAAAATAATAATAATAAAATTATAATAATAAATACAAACAAATATATATATATATATATATATATATAGTTCCACAAAAGATTCATAAATGATACAAATGATTTATGAAATAGTGTAAAATATGTTAGATTTCACAATGTCTACAAATAATATGTTAATTATAATAACTATAAGAAATATAGATTTTTTTATTATATATTTTTATAAATATATATAGATATATATATATATATATATATATATATATATATATATATTTTTATTATTATATTTAGAGATGAATAATATTCTTTAATAAAATTTATAATTATATATATTATTATTTACTTTATATAAAATATATAATGCAATAAATTCTTTTAAAAAAATAAGAAAAATATAAAATGTTAAATCTTTATAATTTATTTTATAGATAATATTGATGATTTATTTTGTAATAATTATGATAATTAATCCGAATCTAATATGTACAAATTTTTTGCATCATAATTATTATATTTATCATAATTATCATAAATATCATATTTATCATATCCATCATATTTATCATAATTACCATATTTATCATAATTATCATATTTATCATAATTATCGTAATTATCAAAATTTTCATCATAATAACTTTCATTTTCAATATAACATAATTCATCATATTTTGTTTTACAAAAAATTTCCCATGGAGTCCAACAAGGAAATTCAGTTTCAATTTGAAGCTCCTTGTGTACATCTCTGCTCTCCCATGCTAACAATTTTGATAAACTAACTAGACATCCAAAAAATTTGGAAGCATACTTTTTATTCTTTTTAAAATCTGATAGAGTAAAATTACCCTCAATAGATGGTTGGATAGCATCATTCATTTGACACATCCAATCTTCAAATTTAGGTTCTTCTAAATAATGTGATTTTAAACGTTCTGTTTGTATATGGAAAAAAACTTGTATTTCATGATCTCTTATTACACAATCTGCATCCAAGTCAATTAATTTGAACCAAAATTCTATAGAACGATTAGTTGTCATATCTTCATAATTCATTATAAAATATATCCAATCGTTCAAACACATATATTTTTGATTAGGACCTCCTAATTTCATAGAGATTCTTGACCATATTCTATTTACTATAAAATCATTTAATGAATGATTATCAAATCGATACAAATCATTATCATCTATCAACATATCTTTGCAACTACTAGTTTGACAAAAGGTACAATAATATACATAAAAATGAGAATAACTAAAATAATTTTTTATATGTTGTACTTTTACAGAATCATCTAAAAAACACCATATATGAGCTAAATCATGTTTTCTTAAATCATTCAAATATATTTTATTCGTATCATTAATATCAATATAATAATAAATACGAACAATAACAGATTCAATATATCTCTCTAGAAATTCTGTATGTTCTAATAAAAATTGTAATGATTTATTCCTTTTCAATATTTCTCTTATATATATATCAAAATCTTTAAATTCTATATAATTCTTATTTTCTTCTTTAATTGCATTAAAAAAATTTATTACAGAGCATTTTCTATATGGTACATCAATATGATCTCCTTTTTGGTTATTTTCTACAACATTAGCTATATCATTTTCTCTCAAAATATCTCTATTGTCATTATTATTGTTATGTACATTTATCATACCCTTAGAATCATATGAATAATTATAAAAATCTTTATTCTTTTTGTTAAACATAAATTTATATCTTTCATCATTATAATAACTTGGATCCTTTTCTCCATCAATAAAACGTTTCGAAAAGAATTTTTTAAAATTTTCATATGTCACAAAATCAGTACTTGATTTTTCTACCCTTGAAAATAGCGTGTGACTCATATATCTCCCTATTTTCAAAAAATTTACTACTATTTCATTTTCAAAAGTATTTAAATCCATTTTGTTATTACATTGATTAAACATCTTTTGGAGTTTAATATCTGTATCTTCGTCTATTAACTCTCCAATGGTTATAGTCATTTTAGGTATTGTTATATTATCCTTATTGTTATTTTTTATTTTATATTCATCCTTATGTAATTTGTTTGCATCATTAACATTTACATTATTATAATTATTATTATTTTTTACATTTTCTTCTATGTTTATATTATATTTCTTTAACTTGTTTTTATGTTCTTCTAATTCTTTAATCACCTTGTCCTTATCATCATTATATAAATTATAATCCTGATTATCATTATATGAACTCATATTTTTATAACTATTAGTATTATTTATATTAGAATTACCATCTATTTTTGTGATATTTTCTCTAATATCTTGATGTTTTACAGAAGCTGATTGGACATCATATTCACATGTCTTATTATTTTCAGACAAGTCATTTTTTTTATCAAGAAAATTTATATTATTAAGCATCACCTTTTGATTAATATCCTTGTCTATATTATTTATAAGATTATTTTTGTTTGTATATATGATATTATCATAATTATTTATATTATTATTATTTAATGTTTTATCAACTGTATTGTGCAAAGAATTTGTACTTTTATCTATGCTATCATCCTTTTTATTAGATATATCATTCAATAAATTATCATATTGTAAATCACAAACAGATAATGAATTAATAGTTGATTCATTATCTTCAATTTTATTATTATTTAAATGATTAATAATAGATAAGCTTCTTTCTTCCAATTGCTTTTTTTTATTTTTTATATAATTAATTTTATTTGTTATACTATCAAGGATTTTTTGTTTATCTATTGAATGTTTTAAAAAAGGTGGTTGGTCTTTATTATTACTGAATATGTTTTCACATAAATTTATATTATTTTTAAGATTATCATTATTTCTCTTTTCCATATTATTATCATTACAATATGTTTCATCTATTTTTAAATTTACATTAACATTTGTTTCTTTCATTTCTTTATATTCATCTCCCAATATCTTTTTCAAAAAATTCTGGCTATCCATTTCATCTGCATGTTCTTCTTTTGAATTAAAATTTACATTTTCTGATTCATTCATAGGATAATTTGAATATTGACTTTTGTTTTTTTTTTTATTATAATATAAATTTCCAGTTTTATCATTTTCATTATATATATCAAACATCTTTTCATATTCCTTATCTGATTTTAAATGGCTGTTTTCAAATTTTGTTTTTGTATGTAGAGAAGGTGGGATATCTGAATTAAACGAATGTCCAGAATTCAATCTTGCCATATGTAATTGAGTGTCTAACCACATATCCATTTCATTAGGATCTTCTTTTAATTTCATTTTTACATTTTGCATAAATAACCATATATCCTCATCCATTAAAAATTGACGCATTAATTCACCTTGTAAAAACATACAAGCATTATATTTTAAGTCTCTCAAATCAGACTTCTCTGAGAAAGACCCAGAAGAAGATCTCATATTAACATTCATATTTTCATTATGAATTGAATTGTTTATAATGTATCTTTTTCTATTCATTTTTTTTTTTTTTTTTTCTTATAATATATTCACTTACATATTAATATATAATATATTAATATTTTAATATATATATATATATATATATTTTATAATGATTAAATTTATATATAATAAAATTACTTTTTTTATTTTTATTTACAATGGGACAAAATTAAGTACACCTTTGTATAGGGGGAAAAAAAAAAAAAAAAAAGAAAGAAAGATAAAATAAAATAATAAATACAAAAATATAATAAAGAATGCTTTATAATATATTTAAAATACAAAATTTTATAATATATATATATATATATATATATTTTTTTTCTATAATATATGTATACACTAATTTTGTGGCTTCTTATTCAAATCAGTAATATTCTTATGGTTCATAAAAGTAAATTTCTTCTATAAAATATATACGAAGAAAATGTATTAATTTTAATATTTATAATAAATCATTTTATTTTGTCCTTTTAATTATGATCCTACTAAAAATTATATATATATATATATATATATATATATATATATATATATATATTTATAAATAAGAAAAAAAATTAGATAATAATTTAAAAAGAGAACTTTTCCTTTGGGAAAAATTTTTAAATACATAAAAAAATATAAATTAAAACAAAAAAATATAATTATGTCATACAAAAAATCGTCTAATATTTATACATAGGTTCACTTATATATTTTATTTTTATTAAGCTTAATGTGAAATTTTTTTTTTTTTTTTTTTTTTTTTTTTTTTTTTTTTTTTTTTTTTTTTAATAATCAGAAGAAAAAATTAATTATATAAATATAAAATTATATATAACATTAATAATGATTGAAATAAAAAAAACATTACATGCATAACATTAATATATTAATAAGTTTATAAATTATAATGAAAATAAAAAAAAAAAAAAAAAAAAAAATGGAAAATACAAAATATATTAATAATTCATATGTGTGTATAACAAAATTAAAATTTTCTATAATTAACCTGTCCATATTAGTACTAAGATGTTAAAAAAATAGGATAAGTTTATATTCACATATTCATTATGTGCTGAACTTATATTAAAGTATTATTTTCTTTTAAGGACGTTATAAGTTATCGAGGTTTCTTATATAATTAATGAAATATATATATATATATTTTTGAATTATATTTTTTATGAATTTATAATTATCACTGTGAATATATAATGTGTGTAGATAAAATAAAGGAAAAGATGAAAACAAGAATAAGAAAATTATATCTTTTTTTTTATTCTTTTTACAATCATTAAAGTAATGTTATAAAAAGATATAAGATAGAACAATATATCTTAAGTTTAAACTACTTAGAAGATTCATATTTATCCAACTACCAATAATTTAACCGTATAAATAACAAATAAAATAAATTTATTCAAAAATAAAATATTTTATTATTTTTTTGTTTTTTAATTATATTTTATCTTGTTTCTAGGATATTTCCTTGAAGGTGATTTATATATTGTATTAAAATATATACAAAAAGTTATATTAATATAACAAAAATAAAACTTATAAAAATTTAAATATTATATATTTTTATGTATATCAAAAAAGTTAACAAAAAATTATAGCCTCAAAATAGAATAGCTATCAAATGAAGTTTTTGAATTAAAAAAAATTGATGGAGGATAAGGTAGAAGAGGAAAAAAAAAGCAAAAAAAAAAAAATAATAAAATAAATAAATAATAATAATAATCCAAATAGAAAAGAAAAAAAGAAAAGTACACAATATCTTTAATTTAAAAGTTTTACGTAAATAAATACATATGTGTACATACTTTATATCAAAACAATATATAGATTGGGAGTCTAATATATATTTTGATTATATAAAAATTAAGAATTTTCTAGGAGCGTATTTAAGGCCAAAGTTTCATTCCAGTTAGCTTTTATTAATGCTTTCTAAAATAAGATAAAAAAAAAAAAAATTACATATATATATATATATATATATAATTATTTGTACAAAATATCTGACAAATTTCATTTACACCTATATATAAATATATATTATTACCTTAGCTTGATCTTCTGAGAAACCCATTTCAGTAATTTTCTTAATCTGTAAAAAATTGAAACATATATATATATATATATATATATATATATTAATGAAACTTATATGATGTACATATAATATTTTATTAGCTTTATTTTTTATAAGAATTACTATATCTTCTCTTGGCTCTAATTTAGGTACTGTTGCAAAAGTTTTGGTCCATACACTAAAATAGAAAAAAAAAAAAAAAAGAGATAAAAGAAATATCAACATAATTATTATTTAGTTATAAACAAAATTTAATATATTAATTTATTAAAAATTGCTTTTTTTCTAAATATATTTTAACCTTGCTGTTTTTAAATAAAGGGAATAATTTTCCTTGTACATTTTTGCTACTTCAGCATCTTGAGGGTCATCTGAATAAATTTTAATTTCATAAGATATATATGAATATTATTATAAAAGGACTATTGAGTTGGGTAATGACTATATCTTATAAATCTATTTATATACCTGGCTGTGGGTCAGATAAAAGTGCTTGAATAGATAAAAGTGCAGTTCTAATTGTTAATGCTGGACTCCATTCATTTTTCAAAACGTCCAAACATATAGCTCCTGTTTGACTGGAAATATTTGGATGCCATATTTTGGTATTGAATTTTATCTAAACGGTTAAAAAAGGAGAAATATATATATATATATATATATATATAATAAATACTAACTTTTGGAGGATTGTAGGGATAGTCATTTGGTATAGTTATATCTAAAATAAAATGACCACCCTCATAAGGTGTTCCCGATGGTCCTTTTATAAATCCAACCCATTCAAATATATTGGTATCTTTCATATGTGCATCAATTTCATCTACATTTTCTTTTTCGATATCTTTTAATTCCTACTCATAAATATGTAATAAATAAATAAATATATATATATATATATATATATTAATGGGTTCATATTATATATAGATACCACACAATGTTACTATAATATATTAATATAGAACATTTTATATAATATATATTTTTATATTATTTTTTACTTTTTGTAATCTTAATAATTCTTTTGAAGTTCGTGATGCCGATGCCATATTGTATTATATATATAGATATATATTTATATACTATTAGATATATATATATATATTTTTTTCTAATATAATATTGTTATATTTTAGAAAGGAAGAATGACAGAATGGTAATTTCTACCTAAATGGTAAAATATATATAAATAATCACACACAAATATAATAAATAAAATATTAGGAGAAATATTTTTCTATTATTATTTTAACTTCTATCTATTATTTTTTTGTGTTCTATTTGAAGTAATTTGTATAAATATATTTTATTACATGTATAAATCATTTCTTATCTAATAATATTAAGTTAGCATAGAAAAAAAAAAAAAAAAAAAAAACGAAAAAAAAAAAAAGAAAAAAAATTACATGAGAAAAAATGAAAACTGTAAGAATGGAAAATATGCATATATATGCACAAATAAAATCAAATATAAGGAAATTAAATGTTAAATAATATAGTTAAATATATACATGTATATATATATGTATAGTAGTATAAAATGTTATGAATTTCATGATATACTATATATATTATATATATATTATATATATATATATATATTTAATTTTTATCAAAATACAAAATTATCCTAATTTAATAAAACTAAGAAAATTTCTTTAGATGGTAAATATGTTTTTTATTTATTATATATATATATATATACTATTAAAACAAGAAATAAAAAAAAATATATTTTTAATATTAAAGATTTATATAATATACAAATATATTTATTATATAATATTATAATTATATATATATATATATACATATATTTAAAAAAATCTGTTTGCGTTTCAAACCTTGGATAATATATAAATATACTCTAATAATATCTTTAGATATAATTACATAATAATAACCTAATGTAATAATTCCAATTGTTACACATTTATTTTATATATATATATTTATTATTAAAAATAGATATTTTGCATAAATATAAGAAAATAATACAATATGATAAAATTTCACCTTAAAACCAAAAATTATTATTGTGTGCGCGCAAATCAAAATATATTTTAACTTTTAATATAATATATTATAACTTATATGTATTTTAATTATATGATATTATATATATTATTTATACATTGTAAATTAAGGATCAAAACCTATATATAATATATAAAAAAATATTTAAGCTAATTAAATAAAAAATCAGAACAATTGTGTAGCTTTTTTTTTTTTTTTTTAATATATCAGTTATATATCATATTTTACATGAAATCATGGGCTTGTTTTTCCGTGATTTTTCTTTTAATTTTACTTTTCCAATTTTTTTAATTTTTCTTTATTTTTTTTCCTTATTTTTCATTTTCATTCTTTTTATCAACATATATACTAATCTTATAAATATTTGTAGACGTTAATACAAAATTACTATACACATCCATTTTTATAATTATTTTCAGAAAAGAATTTTATGTAACATATCTAATTATAACTTGATATATTTTATCATATTATACATATTAAGTATGTATTATGTATACATTATATTTCTATTAATCGGTGAATATATTATTATTATTTATGAATGAGACAAATTGCTAACATTACAAATATAAAACATCGTAAATTAGGAAATATATATATATATACCGATTTCTAACCATATATAATTTTTTTATATATACTCCAAATGTAATTTCTTACAAAAAGATCTGTATAAGAAAAATAAACCCTTATAATATAAACGTTTATAATTTCGGTATGCCTTATGATCATATATATATATATATATATATATATATATAATCATACATATAGTAATATTAATTTAAACACATAATGCATTCTGAAATAACAGATAGATAAAAATATATATATATTTTTTAAATAATCTATCTAAAAATTTATATATATACTTAATTTTTATTTCTTCTTAAACATAATTAAAGAATAATATTTTTTATATTTATTTAAATTGAAAGGAAATTGTGTACATATATATATATATATATATATATATATATGTAATAAATATATAATGTCCCTATAATTATATTAAAAGCCTGATTTAAAAAACAATGAAAATTAATATAGATTTGTTTTTTGTTTTTTTTTTTTACTGAGATTGTAATATAATACTTATAGTTATTATTTATATTATACAAATATATATAATTTATAAAATTAATTTAAAATTATATAGATATAGGTATATATATGAATATTAATTTTTTAATATGCATTTGCATATATATTATGTATATATTAATTTATAAACTAATAAATTAATATATAGCACTATTTAAAAGAAAATTATATATGAATGAGTATATAATTTACATTGACATTTTAAAAATTTAACTGTGATATAAAATATATATGTATGTATATATATGACTCTTTAAAAATTGTAGAAACATTATATATATATATATATATATATGCTAAATATATATTTGTTAAATTATAATTTTTTTTTTTTTTTAAATAATATAAAAACAATAAAGAAATTAAAAAGTAGAACTATAATATAATATTATATTATATTAATAAAACGATTATGTTCTTAAAAAATTATTATTAAGAACGTACACTACATATAATAAATGAGTATAAGGATATATCTATATATATTTATATTTTTAAATTAAGAAAATATAATATATATATATATATTATATAATAATTGTGACAAAACAAAAATAATAAAATAAATGAATAATTTACATTTGAAGAAAAAATAATGGGTGATTATTTAAAAACAGGGTCAGTAAATTATGATTTAGAAATATTAAAGAAAAAACCTGAGAAAAAATTATCTATAGATAAACAAAATTTATATCTACAAGGGTATGGAAGACAATGGGGTGAAAAACTAGTATATAGTGTTGGACTAGCATATGGATCAGGTATGTAATTATTACCACAGAAAAAAAAAAAAATAAAAATGAAATAATATAATATAATATAAAGAAAAGAAAGGAAAAAAATGGAAAATAATATATCCATGATATCATTTATATGTTATCATATATATATATATATATGCATGTGTGTGTTGTATTTTATATATTTATAGTTATATTATAATTTCGTTATAAATATTTGAATGTGTTACATAATAAAGAATACTTTATTACTATCAGAAATTTATGAAATATTATATATATATATATATATATATTATTTATTTTTATGTTTAGGCTTATTGTTAGGAGGAGGATGCGGATTAATAAACGGAATCATGAAAGGAGGAAAAACGAAAAAACTCTTTTTAAATTCCGTATTGAATTCAACGTCAGTTATTGGTCCAAGTGTTGCTAACCAAATGGCATCATTAACCATGATATTTTATGCATTAAATAATATGGTAAAATTAATTACTAAAAATGATGAAATATATAATTCAAGTATAGCTGGTTTTTTAGCTGGATGTATTTATAAAAGTTCTTCTAATTATAAAATATTGGGAAGTTATTCAATTATGTCATCTGCCGTTTTTTCATGTATAGATTATGGATTTAAAAAAGGTTACATTTGATTCATTATTTTTAATATATATATATATATATGTGTATTAAAATTATATAATATGGTATAAGGTTTTATTATATAATTTATACATTTACATTATAATATTTTTATTTTTATTTTTTTCATTTATCTTTTTTTTTTTTTTTTAAATTCATTTTAATTGAAAATATAAACTTTTAATTAACCTTATGAAAAATTCGTTTAAATAAAAAATATCACCATGTTTATTTATAAACTCAGAGAACTATATATATTATATATAATATTAAAAAAAAAAAATTAATAATCGTATTAATAAAATATGTGTAATATTTATAGTCTTTCGTATAAATACATGTTGTATTCTTATACAACATATAAATTAGAATATAAATTCTATATTGTTTTTCATAACAAATAATTTATATATTTTTCTTTTATTTTTTAGTTCTTTTTTAATAAATTTTTATAAAAACAGAAAAAGAGGTAATGTTCATACAAATAATATATATATATATATATATATATATTCTATTTTTGTATTATATATATATGTGCAGTATAATAATGATTAAATAATAAAGAAAAAAAAAAAAAAAAAAAAAAAAAAAAAAAAAAAAAAAAAAAAAAAAAAAAAAAAAAAAATAAAAATAGAAAAATAAAAATAAATTTATACAATTTTTTTTTTTTTTTTTTATATACAATTGGTAGAACACGTTTGTTTTTATATGTATAATATATATATATATATATATATATATTTTTGGTAAATTATATATTTAAAAAAAATTTATAAATTTAATGAAATATTACACATTTACTAGTATTATATATAAAATGTATAAATATATATAATATATATTATATATATATATATATTACATATATAATGTTATTGGGTATATTTTTATTTTTCCTTTTTCTTCTTTTTTGTTTTTAGTATTTATTATATAATTCTTTTTTCAATGTAAAAATACACAACACTTAAAATAAAAAAAAAAAAAAAAAAATTACATTGTTAAAATTATACATAGTAAAATAAATAAGAAAATACTTATTTTAAAATATATTTAGAAAGGCAATATTTTCCAATTCTTTTTCAAAGGAAGAAAGGAAAAAAATTGTGTTTCCATGAATTTTTCTTTTAATAAGAAATATAATATTTTTTTATAAACACATATATATATATATATATATATATATATATATATATATATATATTATTATATATTCCCCCATTTTGTTCATTTATTTTTTTATATATTTATTTTATTTTTCTTTTTTTTTTTTTTGTTCTATAATATTTCTTGTTTATTGTTTAGATTTTCTTGTATTTTGTTCAATTATTATATTTTAATATACATATATATATTAATTTCTTTTTTTTTATTTTTTTATTTTTTTTTTTTGTGTGCGTGTATATTTTATATTGTATACTATGAAAAGTAAAGATAAAGAATCTTCAAAAAAAAAAACATGGACGGATGAAAAGAAAGAACCAAATAGCAACAATAAAAATAAAGAAAACAAGAATGGGAAAAATATAAATACTTCATCTAAAAAGGATAATGACCAAATAAATAAAAATATAAAAGAAGAACGATCTAAAGGACAAATAAAGAATGAAAGAAATAATAAAATAGAAGAAATTAAAAATGCCTATAAAATGAAAGAAAATAATGATTATAAAGAGACCATAAATAATAAAATAAATAAAGATAATGAACATAATATTCATAATAAGGAAATTAATGCCAATAAAGATATTAATTATTTAATGGAAGATTCGAGTGTACATGAGAAAAAAAGGATTTTTTTTGAAGTGTATAAAAAATATTATTTTATTGAAATGACAGAATATCATAAAAGTAGAGAAAATTCAACAAATAATTTCTTGAATTTCCTTGAAAGATTAACTGAAAAAATAACAGATGAATTAAAATATGGAACATATAATATTACTAACTTGAATAAATTCTTCAAAGAATTTTTAAAAAATGATACAACTTATTTTAAGAACCTACAATTTGGTAATACTAGAATGAATAATCTAACTCAAAGTTTTCTAAATATAACAAATGATGAGTATTTTACAAATAATCACTTATTAGAAAGTTATCGAAAGAGGGAATCTAATTTGAGTGATAAGTCTGACAAGCCTAACACAAATGAACAAAATGATGATTTAAAAGGAGATAATAATAACAGCAAGGAAAAGGATCAAAGGGATGATAATAATAATAATAATAATAATAAAAATAAAAAAAATAAAACTAACAAAAAGGAAAAAAATAATAATATTAATAATAATGATAATAGTAATAATAGTAGTATTAATAATAGTAGTATTAATTATAGTAGTAGTAATATACAAGACAGCAATGTTAATAATAAAGGCAAAAATGTTGAAAACCCATTTGATGAAAAAGATATTCATTTTTTAAGTAGAAATAATTCTAAAGGATCAAGTAATAAAATTAACGAAATTGTTGATAATATTATAGATGTAAATTCTGATGAATGTAATTTAAGTCATGAAATGATTGATGAGTGGGTTAAATATGGACTTATGAATTATCTTAAAGTTATGAATAATATGAAAATAAATTGTGATTTAATAGACAGTAAAATTTATCAAAAGAAAATTGTACAATTAAGAGATATTTATGCAAAAGAACAAGAAAATGTTATTGAAGGATTAAAAAGAAAAAAAAATGATTTTTTAAAACAATTAGATATTTGTAAATTGAATTGGAAAGCATTTGAAAATAGTTATTCTAATTCTGAACAAATTCGATCTGATGGTATAAGAGATTCTAAAAGAATTAAATGTTCTTGGTTATGTCAAAGAAAATATCTAAAAAATGTAAAAGATTTATTAAAAATACAATATGAATATTTAGATATTGTTTATGTAAGTGTTAAAAGTTTTTTCCAATTAGTAGAATGGAAAAAAAATTCTATACGAGATATTCTATGTTCTTATATTCATTTATATAAAAGTGTTTTAAATTTCTATTTAAATAATATGAATATTTTATATCAATCAATATTAGAAGAAAAAATTATTGATAAAAATCAAATAGATAATCTAAATTCTGCTGCTGTTATGGATGATGATTTAATTAAACCAGATCGACCATTCCATTTTGATGAAAATTGTAAAAATATACCAACATTAAATAATGCATTAAAGGTTATTAAGAAATCAATATTGTTTTATAATAAAGAAATTAATGTAAAATCAATACTTTGTATATTTACATCAAAAATTTCAGGATACTTAACTAGTGTAGGTTTCTTCAATAAATGTTCTGAAGGAATTATTGTAATTACATGGGATAAATTCGTTCATTTTTTTACGGATATAGAAGATGCTTCACCTCAGTGGTCCTATTTCATTGGTGATATTGAAATTAAAATGGTAAAATGTAAAAAAAATATCCAGAAAAATTCAAACGATAATAATTCAAATAATAAGAAAGAAGAACAAAATATTGGTGAACCATTGGACGATAAAAATAAAGAAAAGTCTGCAGAACTAACCAATGATAATATTAATAAAAAAAGTGAAACAAATATTAAAGATCAAGATAATGATGGAAAAAATAAAACAATTGCAAATGACAAATCAAATAAACTTACAATTGATAATTCTTCAAATAACGAACCAGAAGAAATGGAAATTCAAATGAAAGAAAAAAAAAAAACATTACTTCTAAGTGGATGGTCCTTTACATTTAAATGTGAAACACAACATCTAACCAATGTATGTTTTCAATTGATAAATGAACATCTATATTCTGAATATTTTGAAGAGGAAACTTGCTTTTCCAAATTTCCAAAAATTATAGAAAATGGTGAAATTAAAAATGACTTACAATATAATGAAGAAATGAATAACTTTTATAAAATTCAAGATGATGAACATATCTTAAATCAAAATTTTAATTCATATAATATCAAACAGTTAAAGAAACACCAGGATAAGTATTCTAATATACACAATGAAAAAAGTAATCTATCAAACAGACACCTAAATAATTATTTAAATAATGACAATGTGGATTTAAAAAAGACACAAAGCAATTCGAAAAAAACAACAAATGTTAGTAATCATAATAGGAAAATTGGACTTTTCAAGAGTTTGAAGAATTCTAAGCAGGAAGATATAAATGATGAAGATGATGAAGATGATGAGGATGATGATGACGATGATGACTATGATGACGATGATGAAGATGACGAAGATGAAGACGATGATGATTAAAAAAAATACGCTTATTATATAGAATAACAATAAGACAGTATAAGATAAAAAATTTTTTAAAAATAATGAAATAGGAATATGAATATAATAAATAATAAAAAATCAAGAATATGAAAGAATATTTTATCCATTCATCGTATATATATATATATATATATATATTTGTATGTATTGATTAATATATTAATTTTTTTGTATTTCTATCATTTTATGAATTTTTGTTGTAACAAATATTCAAATTGTAAAGCAAAATGAAGCAAAGCAACAAATCTTATTTATTTGAAAAAAAAAGGATAAAGCATATTATATATATATATATATATATATATATATAATCATTTATTTTAATTTTTCTATGTAAATGCATATTCAAATTTGTAAGTTTTTTTTATATATTTTTAAATATTATA
>NC_031493.1:1941165-1951165 GCF_001602025.1 Plasmodium gaboni | reverse complement strand
TTTATTATTTTCCATATTGTTTTCTTTGCTTTTCAAATACTCCCCTATAACATTAAGTGAACACGTTTTCCTCAGTATATGCCCTTTTTTGTTTTTTTCAAAGTTATCATTTGATTTATATTTATTTTTTTTGATATTATAAAACATGTGATCATTATTACTTCTTTTCATGATTTTTCTATAGAATACTTTATATAATATACTTGTATTATGATTGCTGCATTTTAAATTTTCAACTTGGGCCATACTTAATTTTAATAATTTTTTATATTTTTCAATTATGTTTTTTAATTTTTTTATTTCTTTTTTCTTATCAATATACTTTTTATAAAAAATTGAATTAGTTGTGTATGTTTTTCTTTTTATATTATATTTTTCGTTATCTTTCCTTTTCATAATAATATTCATATGTTTTTTTCTTTTATATATATTACTGATAAATTTTTTAATATCTAACTTTTCTTCAATATGGTTATTAAAATTGTCATATAAAGGTTTTATTATATAATCATCTTTTTTATAATATAAATTAGATGTATGATCTATATTATTATTATTTATATCCGTAGTATGATTTCTATCTTCAATATTGTTATTTACCTTTTCAGCATCATGCAATTTATTATCCTTTTTAAAATTTTCCTTTATATTTTTTAAATTGACATTATCACTATTTTCTTGTACATTAAAATGATCTTTATGTATTAAATTTTTTTCTTTTTCTACAATATTTTTATTAAAATGGTTCCTATTATTATTATCATTATGATTATTATTTTTATCACTGTAATTATTACCATTTGTAATATCATTATATACATTTTCTTCATAATGAATATTATAATTTTCATCTATATTATTTACAACGCATATCAAATCGTTTTGTTCATTTGAAATATACCTATGTGTACATTCGTCTATTTTACTCTCACTTAAATTGTCATCATCCTTTTTGTTAAGTATTCCTAGCATTTTTAATTTCTCTTGATAACACATGATATCTTTGTTATGTTCTATAATGTTTTCATTATTTTGTTTTATTTTATTAATATCAATATGATATCGTTTTGTTTTGTTGCCCTTCATCAATTCACTATTATCCTTTTTTCCTTCGCCAATTTGTTCATTCTTCTTATTTGAAATGCTCAAATTATTTATAGAAAAATTAACATTGTTATTATTTTCTAAATGTATGATTTCACTTTTTTTTTGTTTTCTTATGGAACGATCATTAAGATATTTAAGTAGATTTGTGCTCCTTATAGTTTGGTTTATGTTGTAACTCTGGAATGAATAATATATCTGTCTAATCATATCTTCCAAGTATTTTATTTTTTCTTTAGTTGTTATGATATCACTAGGTGAAATTGTATTTATAAGAAATTTAGGACAATTTATTTTATAGTTCAAAAATATTTTGGATTTCATAATTTGGACATCTTGCATATTAATAGGTATTTTATGAAAATTATCACAATCATTTTTTTTTTCGTATACATCATTTACTTTTTGAGAATTTTTTATTTCGTGTACATCATTTACTTTTTGAGAATTTTTTATTTCGTGTACATCATTTACTTTTTGAGAATTTTTTATTTGCATATTTTTTTTTTTGTTATTTTCATTTTTATATTCTTCAACTAATAAGAATACACCTCCTTCTAATCCTAAATTTAATAAATTTATAATACTAATATATGAACATCCTATAACCTTTTCATTTTTAAAAAAAACAAATTTGATAACATTCGTTTCTTTCATATGAATTATTTTATTCTTTATTTTAATATATGCCTTTTCATTATTTATTTTTATACAATGTTGAAGAATAACAGAAAATGTTTGAGGAAACTCACTTATATAAATATTCTTTATCATTTTATTTTCTATAAATATATTTAACTGAGTAATATTTTTCATAAGTATAGGAGGATATATTTTAAAATCTATGGTGAATGAAATTTTGCTTTCATTATTTGTATAAAATAACGATTTATCATCTAAACATAATTTTGAATCATTATTAATATATAGTTCTTGTGAGTTATTATTTGATAAAAGAATATTACTATTTATATTTTTATCATTTGTATAATCATTCATAATTTTTTTTAATATGATACTTTTTGAAGTTGAATGAGATATTTTTAAAGGGCTTCTAAGATAACTCTTTTTTTTTTCCTTTTCGTCGATGTGATTTTTCTTTAATTTTGTATGATTTTTCATATATATGTAATTATCATCCTTTATTTTTTCCCCCTTTGAATGATATGATGAATTACTAGGCAGAAATGAATTTACCTTATATTCATTCTTTTTTTTTTCATAAAATGTTGAATCAGTATCATGTCCATCAATATTGTTAAAATAATGATTATTATTATTATGATTATTATTAAAATATGAGTGTATATTTTCATTTTTATTATTATTACATATCAGGGTTGTTTTTTTCTTATGTTCAATCATATTATTATTTGTAGACTGCAAATTAGTCGTAGTTATTTTCTTTTTTTTCTTTTCTTGTAGATCCTGAACTAATATATTTTCATCATACCTTTCGTATATATTATCATCATTATACATATGAGGAATGTTATATCTTTTCATATATATATTCTCATTTTTTACAACTGAATTGTGATTTTTATTAATTTTGTGTCTATCGTAATTGTTATAATAATTTAACGAATTAGTTCTTTCATAATTTGGAAATACATTTCTAATATCTTTATTATTCAAACTGATTTTGTTATTCATTGATAACTCATTTTTAAAACCTTTTGTTGTTAACAACTTATTAAAATCATTATTGCATTTTTTGAACATATCTGCTTTAACATTTTTAGGAGTATTCGATGTTAGAGAACTACCATTTTTGACATGTTCCTTTTTATTGTAACAATCTGTGTTAAATAAATTATACGATTTTTTTATTATACTTTTATTTTTATACTTCTTTTTTATATTATTTATTGAAATACTTTTATATGATTCTAAATTATTATCATAATTTACGTAATTACAATTATAATAACCTTTTTTTTTTTTTTTCTTTATTTTTTTTTTCCCATTTTCATTTGATGATTCATCATTTATATATGTCTTCAAAACATTCATAGGCATAATAATATTATTATTTCTTTTTTCGTTTAATGTTGAAAATGTATTCACTAAGTCATTTGAAACATTTTCGCTTTTATTATAAGATCTATTTGTTTGGGAATTATCATTTTTTTTTTTATTTTCTATACAGAATAAAAAAATGTCATCATTCTTCTTATTTCTTTTCAAACAACTTGTATCATACCAAGAATTCTTAGAAATACGTTCAAAACATTCATTATTTAAATTATTTATATTATCTATAGGACTATACATACTTTTGCTCTTATATTCATTCTTACCATAACTGTTGGTTTTTATAAAAGAGCTTGAAAGTATCTTTTCTTGTCTTCTATTACTTAATGATGCTTTCATACTATTATTGTGCATATTAATATAAAAATCAGAACAAAGAGAGAAAAAAAAAAAAAAAAAAAAAACACAAAAACAAAAACAAACAAAAAAAACAGAACAACAAAAATTCATATGTAACCATAAAAATAATGAATACAAATAGCATTCAAAATTTTAGTAGAACAAATTAAATGTATAAAAATCCTTAACAAAAAAATGAAATTATGGAAACAAATAAAAAATAAAAAAAAAAAAAAATAGAAAGAAAATAATAAAAATATTATATATAATATATATTATATATGTAAAATTCCCCCCTTTTTTTTTTTTTATATCAAAAAAAGAAGAAAAAAAAAAAAAAAAAAAGACAGTATTTATTTTTTATATTAATATTTGAAATATTTATATTCTTTACATACACTTGAGTTTATGTATATGAACAAATTAAATTGTAATAAAGTAAATGTTGTTATTGTTATTCAATATAAGATTTAATATCTTGTGCTTAATTATAAAAAGTATAGTATTTGTGTATTTTTTACTATATTCTATATATGTAAAAATAAATATTTATATAAGAGATATTATCTCATATATAAAATATATGAGACATATATGATTATCATTTTTTTTAACACATAAAAAAAAAAAAAAAAAAAATTATAAAAATAATAAAAATAAATAAACAATTATCAAATGTAATAATAAAAAAAAACAAAATTCATTTATGTTAAATACATACAATGATATATATTATTATTATTAATGCGTAAAATATTTAACATGAAAACATATAAAAAAATTATACATACAAATATGGTTTGTAATGGAAAAATAATAATAACATATATTCATATATATGAAAAGTATATAAACAATTATATTTATTTTGTATATAATCCTTTTCTACTTACATATTGTATGAATATATAAAAACCAAAAAAATAAAATATGCTTATATAATAATATAAGATAAAAAGAGAATAAAATAACATGGAAAAAAATTATTTTATTATTTTTTTTTTTTCAAACAACTGCTACTAGTAAACTACTAATTATAATGAGATACAAAAAATATTATATAAATATTCGTTTGTATTTGTTTTACTTGTCTATTTTATTTTATATTAAATAGTAAAAATTCATTTTGAGCTTCTTTTTTTTTTTTTTTTTCCTTTTTCCTTTAATATATCTTTAGTATTTCCAGGTTTCTCTACTTCAACATTTTTGTTTTTTTCCTTTACAGTACTTTTTTTATCATTACTGTTGTAAATTTTCATACTAGTCAAAAACAAATCTCTTAAACCACATTGAGTGCATATATCAGATAAGGTACGCATACCCTTAGCATCTAGTTCACGTATTGTTTTAGGAAGAACTCTTGCATCATCTAGATTTTCATTTTCACCTAATTCAATATCTTCCATACCTCTACAATCAAAATGCTTCCATTTTAGTTTATGTAAACTGTTAACATAAAAGTCCACTTCATCTTTTGGTCCTTCACATATTATAATACCTGGATATCCTATTTTTGAATAGCCACCTATGTTGAGTTGTTTGGCCCACTTGACAATACAACCTCTTTTAACTAAGCTAAGAATATGGTGAGAATAACACAATCTTCTTGCTAATATTTTAGGATGCCTAGAAAAACCCATACTATTATTAAGTTCTGGGAAACATACAATGTCTGCTTTTTGTTGTTTATTTTTGTTATTCCTTTCTTTTAAATTTTGTTCTTGATCTAAATCAGATTTTTCTTCAGTTGAAGAAGATAAATTGTTTTCTACTAGTTCCTGTTTATATTCTATATTTTCAATGATTTCATTCACTTTATATATAACAGGTAAAATACATTCTTTTTGTTCATTATATATCTGAAGATACTTATATACTTCTTCATTAATATAATTGTTCGTTTCAGGAGTAAAATTTTTAACTGTTACATTAATTATTGAAATAGATCCAAGGGGGTAATCTTTAGGTAGTTCAAAAGTGAAATTTATATGATTATCACTAATATTCTGATCATTTAAATTAATTTCTACTATTGTAAGTTTGTCTTCATTATTTTCATATTTTATACTTAATTCACTATCAAGAACATATATGAACTTTAAGGCTTCCAATTCTCTTTTTTGTAATTCTGCGCAAACTTTATATAATTCTTCTCTTGACAATTCAATTATATTAACCTCTTCAAGGTTTAAAATACTAAAATCGATTTCTCCTTTTTTATAGTTTTCTTTATCTTTTTGTATCTCCTTATCACTATTCGATGAACTATTGATACTACTATTTGTATTTTCTTGCTTGTTCGGGGTATCATATGTTTTTATATTTTTCTGTGACATATTACTACACGAAAAAAAAAAAAAAATAATAATATAAAATAAAATAAAAGGAAATAAAAAAAAAAAAAAAAAAAAAAAAAAAAAAAGGAGGAAAAAGAAATAAAAAAAAAAAAAAAAAAAGTAACTTTCCTTTTTCTATGATATATATATATATTTTTTTTTTAATTTATACAGTGCCTTATACGGTCCTAGTGAACATGCCTACTATGTGGTGACATATGTATATATATAGTATAAATGTATACATATATATATATATATATATATATATATTATTTTTTTATATTTTTCATTTTATTCTTGGGGACCTATATATATGAAAATTATATGATATAAAGAATATAATATAATATAAAATAATATGTTAATAATTATATTTTTTTTTTTTTTTTTTTCTATAATTCATTTATCCTTTATGTTTTTTATTATTTCTCATAATAAATAAAAATAATTGTTAAGATTATGAATTATAAGAATACATATGTTGCAAAATAATTAAAAGGAATAACAACAGAATAACATATTTAGGAAAAAAATATAATATCTTTTTAACAAAACATATATTCTAAACTTATTTAGTAAAATTATAACGTTAAAAAATATTTTATTATTATAAAATAAAATAAATAATACTATAATAAAAAAAAAAAAAAAATTACTTTCCTTATTTTAACACATGTTATAAATTTATTAACATAACATTTTTTTTTTTTTTAATTTATTATACAGCTTTAATAATATTATAAAATATTGTACGTTACGGTTCGTATACATACACTACGTGTTCTATATATATATATATATAATACACACATAAATGTATCATTTAATTTGTAGATTGCCAAAATTATAACCTTTTTTATTTTTTTTATTTTTTTTTTTTTGCAAATATTTGGTTAATTAATATATTAAAATTTATTATTATAAATTAAAACAAAATAGTGTATAAAATAAATTCATAAAAAAAGTAAAGGATAAAAAAAAATTATGTTGATATAAAAATATGTATAAATAGTTATAACAAAAAAAAAATGAAAAAATTATATATATATTATACTATTTAAAAAAAAAAAAAAAAGTATATAATAATTTATACACAAAAAAATATCAGGAAAAAAATATATTCACTCAATTATTTTTTTTTTTCTTTGGAACAATGGGCAAAGACATATTCTAAAAAAAAAAAAAAGCAAAAAAACAATTATTATTATAAATATATATATGTTTTTATTTATATGTCATTTTATATTGTGTCTACATATATTAATATATATTTTACCTGAAGACAACGATATTTTATTTTAGCTATTGGTTCATTTTCAACAACTGCAAAATAAGCTAGCCTAAAAGGGGAAAAAAAAAATATACATATATATATATATATATATATATATATAAATATATAATACAGAACACACTTTTCATGTATATAAAAACTTTTAATTTTTTATTTTAATTGTGTATTTTAAAAATTCAATTATATATATACCTTGAGTAATGCCCAACATGAGATGCTAATGTATCACGATGAATATTAGTTAACCATTCCCTAAAAAATAATATAAGAAAATAATTATACATGTATATTATGTTTTCTTTTACTATATGTAATTTTCATTTATTTATTTTTTTTTTTGTTGTGAAGGATTTTAAAATAGTACCATCTACTTGTGTCAGCATGACCTGATCCTTGATATTTACTTTGTAGGTGTTCCAACTGAGCATGGATATTAAATCTATCAAATGTAGACATTTTTTTTTTTTTTTTTTTTTATTACTATAAATATATTTATATTTTTGTTTTTTTAAATATAGAAAATATTCCAATATTATTATATTATACTATATATATATATATATATTATTTACACAAATTTTCTTTTGAATTACGATTATAAAAATTTTTTTATTATATTTAATTATATATTTTATAAAAATATTTTACATATTATTTATTTAAGAATATTTTTGACGTAAATATATATAATTCCATAAAAAAAAAATAAAAATAATAAAAAATAAGTTGGACTTTTTTAACAAAGTGAAAAAACAATAATATATTTTTTCATAATACTATATTCTCGCTATATTATATTGTTATATATATTATAAAAATATTTATAATTAAAATATTAAAATATATGTATGAAGGGACCTATAAATATAATATATACATATTTTTATATATATACACAATTCAATTTTTTCTTTAATTCATGTCCAATTAAATAAATATAATTATCAATAAAACATTTGTTATACTTCAAAAAAAAAAAAAAAAAAAAAAAAAAAAAGCAAATGAACTTTGAGGTTATTATTCTTTTTATTAATCTTTATAATGTAAATGAAATCAATTTAACAGCATAATAATCTGTATATAATAATTTGCAGTCTTTATTTTGTAGATATATTGATATAAATATATATATATATATATATATATATATATATATATATAAAAAAAAAGTTGAAATGATAATATTATTTAAGGATTAAAATTTCTGTTTATAATATTGAATAACCATTTTGAACTATTATTTTACAATTTGATAAATAATGAAAATTACAATACAATGTTTTTCTCCCTTAATTTTTTATAATTCTTATATAAATGTAACGTTCTGATATTTTTTATGTTATATATATAATAAAGCTACTTTATTATTATTATTAAATATATTTATTATGATAATTTAAAAAAAACATATATATATATATATATATTTAATATAAATGTTATAAAATATTTACATATTTTTTAATAAAATTTAAGCCTATTTACTTATTAGTGCCCTCGGCGGTTTTATATTTTAAAATGGGGGAAAAAAGAATTCAAGTATTATTATTTTTTTTTTTTCCTCTTATATATATATATATATTTAATATAAATGTTATAAAATATTTACATATTTTTTAATAAAATTTAAGCCTATTTACTTATTAGTGCCCTCGGCGGTTTTATATTTTATAAAATGGGGGAAAAAGGAATTCAGGTATTATTATTTTTTTTTTTTTTTCCTCTTATAATATTATATATTTAGAGAATTTTTTTTTCTTCTGTATTTTTTTATATATTATTATTATATTTATATATATAATTCTTTATTTATACTTTTTACATATAAGAGGAACAATGAATAAAATGCCCTAATAAATTAATACATAATTATATATATTAAAATATATATATATATAATATATTTATTATATTATATATATATACATATATTATATATATTATAATATACTTTTTTTTTTTTTTTTTTAATATTACGCACTGAATTTTTTTTTATATACTAATTAGAATTTTTATTGGCATAATATAATATATTTTATTTTATTTGTTATTTATCATGCATAAATGGGAATATATAATATATAAATATATTTAAAAGTAAATAAATATTTTATATAATTATTATGTGATAATAAAAGAATTATTTTATTTGTTATTTATCATGCATAAATGGGAATATATAATATATAAATATATTTAAAAGTAAATAAATATTTTATATAATTATTATGTGATAATAAAAGAATTTTCTTATATTAATAAAATATATTTATACATACAAAAAATAATTACTATATATACCTCCACTCATTATTATATATATTATATAAATATATTATATATATATATATATATATATATTTATAATATATATATAAATATTCCTTGTTATTTTATTTTTTTTTTTTTTATGATGAAAGTACATTCAAAAATTAATACATTGCATTGCAATATTATATATATATATATATATATTATATATATATATTTTTTTTTTCTAATATGAACTTTTTAAATTTCTTCATTACATATTTCAAATAAAATAAAAAGTATTATATATATTTTATATAAATTTAATTTTTAATTATATATATTTTATATAAATTTAATTTTTAATTTAAAATTAAAAAAAAAAATATATATATATTAAAAAAAACTTTTAATTTGTATATTTTATTTTTTAATTTATATAAAATATTTTATTTTGATAATTATTATATATATTTCAAATTTATCATTCTTTTTTTTATATCATTATATATATATTATTAATAGTTTTTTTTTTTAATTGCATTTGAGTTTTTTTTTTTTTTTTTTTTTCCAATTTATATATTGATATATATATATTTATGTATATAAAAATATATAATTCTTTATGAAAAAAAAA
>NC_031493.1:1919482-1940865 GCF_001602025.1 Plasmodium gaboni | reverse complement strand
ATATATATTTAATGAAATTATCATAAATATATATGACTACATGTATATATGTCTATATTTTTTTTAAATAATAATAATATATTTTTTTATTTTATTGTAATTTCTACATCAATTTTTTTATATAAATTCGTTGGGATAAAATTAATATATGTAATATTATTATAATGTTTTATTATATATATATTAATTTTTGTTACATAGATACATATATATTTATATTGATTTTTTTTTTTTTTTCTTTTATTTAACCTGTTTAGTATAGAAAATAATGTCCATATTCTTACATGTTATATTATATATATATATATATATATATATATATATATTTATATATCATATATATTATTGTATTATATTATTACAAATTAAAAGAAGATTTATTTATATTATACTAAAATCAGTTAATATTTTCTTTTTCTAAGAGAAAATAAATAAGAGGTAATAATTACAACACAACAAAAATAGTATAAATATATTTATGCATATAATTTTTATTAATAAGTATTACACATAAGAATTTTATTATTATATTTTATTTTATTTTTCTATATATACAACCATTTATATTTTATCTTATATCTTTTTATTTTTTATTTTATTTTTATTTTTTTCGTTATCTCTAATAGTAGTATCATATGTACAACATATTTTACATATATAATCAGTTCTATCTATAAAATTATAAGTTCATATATTTATTTTATTTTTTGCAATATATATAATATATCTTGTTTATTTAATAACATAATTTATATAGAATATATTTATTTTCTATATGTTTTTCTCAAGTAATATTCGGGTGTTCAGTTTTTATATAGACCCGTTACATATATATTTTTTATTTTATGATTAACATATATTTATTTAGTGAATGCACTTACAAATTTATATACATTTATATATATATATTACACATATTTTGTAATTAAATTAGATTTTTGATAATTTATTATCTATATTAATGTATATATTACATCTTTATGTTTTCTTTTTTTTTTTTTTTTTTATATAATATTTCAATTATATATAGTTGAAGGGAATATTTTTTAATCTCATTATATATTATGCCTAATATTTAAAATTTATGTGGAAAAAGAAAAAAGAGAAAAAAAAATGAATATGAATAAAAAAAATATATATAAATATAGATATATAAATATGCAAATATAGATTAAAATAATACAAAGAATTAGCATTAATTCTGAAGGATTTTTTTTTGTTTTTTTTTTATTCTAAATTTTATTTTAATTAAAAATTAGGAATAAAATAAAAAATTTCTTTCCTCATTTTATTTTATTTTATTTTATTTCATTTTTTTCTTTCACACTCTTTATTCCTCTATACATATAAATTATTATGTGCAATAATTAAGATTAAATTATATAGAACAGAATAATAGTAATAATTAAATTTATAATAATAGACAATATTATATTAAAAAAAATAAAATAATAGTAAAATTAAAAAGAGGATATCGACAGAATAAAACTACAAAAGAATACAATAGAATAAAAGAATTAATTTATATGAGGATTAGTGGAAAAAAAAAAAAAAAAAAAAAAAAATTTAAGATAAAATATAACGTTACAAAATAAAATTATATAAATATTATACAAGAAGTGTTTTATTTTTTTATTAATAAAGAAATATAAGTTAAAAAAATTAATTATGTTGAAACACACCGTGGTTTCTTTTATTTTATTTTTTCTATTGAGAATTATTATTATTATATTGTAGAATATATTTATATTTATATATATGAAATATTAAATTTTAGTGTTTTTTTTATTTTCTAATTATTGTAAAAATAAATATATTTATATATATATATTATTTAAAGGGATAGTAGAATATATAATTTATGTTTACGATAGTTTATTTTTATCAGAAAAATATAAATATTTTCATTTAATTATTATTATTTTATTGAATAATAATAAAATGAGTGTAAATAGTTGTGAACAGATGAATGAAAATATCAATAAATTAATTGATATGAATGATGCGAATATGAACTACAATAATACAAATAATATAAATAATAATATAAATGGGAATATAAATATGATGAATGAAAATAATAATAATACAATAAATAATATTGATAATGACATGACAAATAATAATTTCACTGTGAATTCTAATAATAATAATAATAATATGGATAGTATTAATATTACATATAATAATAATCAAAATTTAGGGTATAATAAAGATTTAGATACAATTAACACAAAAAAGAGAATTATGAATACTAATAGGTCCATTAAAAATACGTATCATAATAATAATTATAATAAAAGTAATCATCAGAATTTTAGTATAAATAAAAACAATAAGAACAATAAAAATTTTAGAAATAAGAATAATCAATATAATAAGAATAATATGAAGCAAAATAAAGGAAATATGATGAACATGAATATGAATATTATTGATAATAATATGATGGGAAACAATCAAGAAAATATAAATAATATATATAATTCTGGTGATAATATAAATGTAGAACATTCTTATAATGTTAATAATAATGATATATCAAATAATATGTATTATGAAGAAAATGAAAATTCAGATGGTTATTCATCAATGAGTAATAATCCAAATTTGATAAATAAAGTAGCAAATAATAGAAACGTATATGAAAATTTGAGACTAATAAATAATACAAATAATGGTAATAATAATATGAATAATATATATAATAATTCAAATAATGAAGATAATAATGAAAATAATATTTATAATAATAATATAAAATCTGTATATTCAAATGATGATATGGATACATCTAATGATAATATTAACATTGTAGAAAATGAGGATCTTAATATAAATAGTGGTATGGGAAAGTTGAATGTGAATAGAAATATGAACACACATAATAATAATATTAATATTAAGAAAAGAAGAATAGGTAAATATGAAAATAATGCATTTTATAATAAAAATAAAGTAAAGAAAAATTTTCATAATAACTTATTTAATGATTCATTAAAAAGATATAATAATAATTCCATAAATTTAAAAGAAAACAATAATAAAAAAAACGACAACTTATTAGATTTTCATAATAATGAAACGGATCAATTAGATCAACAACAAGAACAAAAAGAAAATATTAATGAAGAACTTAATATAAATGAAGATAATAGTAATATTAATAAAAATATGACCTTTGTAAAAAAAGACAACTATAATAAAATAGGGAAATATAATAACAGAAATAGTTATTTAAACAACAACAACAATAATAATAATAATAATAATAACAATAAACCATTTAATAATATGACATTTTCATTAAATAAATATCTTAATCCTTATGTAAATTATAATAAAACAAATATTAATAGTAGAAATATAAATTCAACGTATCATGTGGCAAATAAAAATAAACTATTAAATAAAAATAGAAACATGAAGAACAACTCAAATGCCTATAATAATAATAATAATAATAATAATACATTTTATAATTCGACATATAAAAATGCCAGTGAAACAAACTATTCAAATAATAATTCTAGAGATGATTATTCAAGAAATAATTTAAATAATATCAATTTTATTACACAAAATTTTAACATGAAATTATTAAGTGATTACACAAAACATACACAAAATAATCAAAATAATTTAGCAGGAGATACCCATGTAAATATAAATTCCAATTTTAAAAATGCTAGACCAAATAACAGAAATCAATTTTATAATAATCAAAATTATATTGAATGTTTAAGTGAAGTATCTGAGATAAGTGACGAAGAAACTAATGATATAAGTAATGATGATAATATGATACAAAATCAAAATATAGATAATGATCAATATAATAATAAGTGGAATACTTTAAAAAATAATCAAGGATTTAAATCACTTCCACATTCAGAAAATACATTATATCCAAATAAAATCACTGATAATAATTTAGAACTAATAAATGGTTTATATAAGCTGGCCAATTTTAATAGAAACCTGAAAAATGAAAATCAAGATATCTATTCACAAGGTAAAGTATTAAATAATAATCAGTCCTCAAATAATAATAATAATATAATGAATAATATCAATAGTGATATTTATTCTAATGATAATAATTTTAATTATAATAATTATACATCAAATATCCTGGAACACAAAAATGAAGTTCAAGATAAGCTACATAATGATTATGGTGAAGAAGAAGAAGACGAAAATAATATGGATATGAAAAACAATAATATATTAAATTTTATTAAACCAGATGATATGTATATTAATTCATATATTCCATACCCTCCTGAAAAATATAATAACATATATGATTTACATGAAATCAAAATATTATCTCCACATATTTTAAAAACTCAGTTTCAAAAAGAAGGAAGTAAAGGATATCATTCTTCTTTGAAAGACGGAAAATTAATTTTATTATTAGATTTAGATAATACTTTATTACAGGCTACATCCTTTGCCAAATTTAATATGGAATTGCCCTTAGAAAATTTTGTAGATGATAATGGAGAAGCTGAATTATATAAATTTTATTTACCACAATATAATTTTTTCTATTATTTAAAGTTTAGACCATATGTAAGACAATTCTTACAAATTTTATCCTTATATTATGAACTAGCTATATATACCAATGCAACTAGAGAATATGCTGATGTTGTTATAGCTATATTAGATCCAGATAGAACTATTTTTTCTGATAGAATTGTTGCAAGATGTAGTTCAACAGATAGAGATGAAAATAAATATTTTTCTCGAATATATCCCAATGTACATCCTAAATATGTTATAGCATTTGATGATAGAAAGGATGTTTGGATAGATATTCCACAATCTCATATATTGAAAGCTGAACATTATAATTTTTTCGAATTAAGTAAGTATGATATAATTTCTCATTTCAAGGAGGCAACTACAGCTAGGAAAAAGTTTGTAGATATGGATATGCATTTGCATTATATGATTAAATTTTTTCTTAAGTTGCATAAAAATTTTTTTGAAAATCCATTAGAAACAGATGTAGGAAAATTAATAGATAAAATGATGAGTAGTACCTTAAGTAATGTAGGAGTTTATTTTACAGGATTTAGAAAAAATTCAAAGAATATACAAAATGTATTATCAGCAGATTGTGAAGAAAGACAAAAAGAAATTGCCTTAGAATTAGGTGCTACTATATTTAATAATTATGATGAACCAGGAGTTACTCATATAATTGCTGCAAAAAATTGTACGGATAATTTAATAAAATCAAAAAAATCAGATTATGATCATATTCATAAAGTTCATACTTTATGGCTTTATCATTGTAGAGGAACTTTAGAAATGAGACTTTCTTCTAATTTTGATGCTGATAATTTATGTAAAATATATAGTAATAAACCTCCTTTACATCCAAAAAAAGATCATTGGTTTTTTGGACCTAAAGAAGATTTTAAAAAACAAGAAGATAATAAAGATTGTGTTAAAATAGAAAATTTAAAAGTTAAAACTTTTCTAGGAACAGGTGAATATACCAATGATGCAGTTATTTTCTCTCCATTTGAACAAATCAATATAAAATGGATAGAAAAGGAAGTTACATTAAGACAAAATTTTGATACCTCTTATAATGCTATGGCACAAAATACACAGAAAGAAGAAAACAAAAACCAAATTAATGATGATAATGATGACGAAAATAATTCTTATACAAATATAGAAGACATTAGTGGGAAAATACCTACCATCTAAAAAAAAAAAATAATAAATATATATAATACATAAGTTTATATAATGTACAGTGTATTATATATATATGTATATATGTTTTTTTTTTTTTTTTTAAACATTTGTTGGAATATATATATATATATATATATATGTTTACACCAATTTTAACCTTTTTTTTGAGACATTTGTTTCTTATGCTTATAAGATTTGTAATTTTTTCATTTTTTTTTTTTTTATGTTTTTATTATAATGTAATAATATAAATTATACTTATATATATATATATATATATATATATAATTAAGTATTTATTTATTATATATTATTTTTTTATTATTTCAATATAAACTCTATTTATAAGTATAACTTTTTTTATGCTATAATAAAAAATTAAATTAAAAATTAAATAAATAAACAAATAAATATAAATATAAATATAAATATAAATATAAATATATATATATATATAACACAATTTTTTAAATTATCCATAATTCTTTTACTTTATAAATTATTATATATTTTTTACGAAGAGGATGAAATTGAAAAATTCATATTTGTTTATCTCCCATATTTCAATGACATGAATTTTTTTTTTTTTCTTCCTATTTTGATCAAATGAGGATAATGTTATAAAATCTTATATATTTTTCTATTATTTTATGCCAAAAAAAAATATATATATATAATAAAATTTTTAAAATATTAAAGACATATTATATAACTTGTAAATAAAGAAAAAAAATAGTTCCAATATGTTTCCGTCTATTTTAATTAAGAATTTAATCTTATTTAGAAGATATAAAATGATTTATATTACTAAAATCACTATAATAAATATAAGTTAAGTATTTTAATAAAATTTAAAAATAAAATTATATAAAACAAAATAATGGTATTTATTAATTTATAATATGTAGCCGATATAAGGCAACGTCATTTTATTTTATTCATATGTGTATAAATTTTTTTTAAAAATAAAAAATATCTCTAATTTAATTAGTCACATAATGAAAATAAACATATAATTATATGTATAACCTATAATTATATATATATATATATATATATATATATATATATATATAAGCACATAAATTTAATACACATATAAATATAATAGTATATATTTTTATGGGCTAAAAGAAATAGGTACTTTCTTCTTACTATTTATATTTTCTATAGGTGTACTCCTCATGCGGTGTTGAATATATATAGATAAAAATGTATGAAAAAAAATAAAAAATAATAAAATAAAAAGTACAGAAAATAAATAAATAATATATAGAAATAGGGAAGAAAGAAAATGTATTATTAAGCAAAATAAAATACACAAATAAAAAAATTTGCCTATAAGAAAAATAATACGAACATTAAGTATTTCCAATATTATATATTAATTATATTGAGTTTATAAAAATATATATATTTTATTTAATTATGACTTTATATTTTCATTTATTTTATTTTTTTTTTTATAACCACAAAGACAGACATATAATTTTTATTTTTTAAGAAAATTCTTAATCTTTAAAAATAAAGATTACATGATATATTGCCACATAAAAGTGACTCTTTCTTCAAAAAAATAAAATAGAATAAATAAATAAATAAATAAATATATGTATACGCATTTCTTCCATATTCAATATTAAAAATAAGAATGATATATTATTATACAGATATATATTTTATATCATGTGAATTAATATATATATATATACAGGTAAATACAAATTTATATAAAATATTTACAAATATAAAACTTTATTTGGAAATAAAAAATATAATTCTTTATTTTATATATGAAAAAAAAAGAAAAAGAAAAAATAATTAAAAAAAATTAATTTAATGTTATTTATTTTTATTGTACATAAAATATTATATATTATATATATATATATATTTGTAATCCTATATTATTTTCTTTAAACATTGATTATTTAAAAAGTATATAAATTTATTTATTTATTAAATTCTGTGTAAAAAAAAAAAAAAAAAAGATATATAAAAAAAAAAAGAAATTATTATTTCTATATTTTCTTTACAGAAGCATATATAAAATTCACACATACATATATAATATATATATAGACTTACACATATACATTTGATTTTATATTTTTTTTTTTGTTTTTTAAAATGAATAACGGATCAAATAAAAAATTTGTAATCGTACACTATATTAAAAATGAGGATAGTAACCAGAATAAAAACAACTCAAAGAAAAAAAAAGAAAAAAAGACAGGATATGTTACTATTGAAATTAGTAGAGTAGATGATAGAAAATTTGCTAATAAGAAAAGGAAAAATCAATTGATTCTTGACAGGAGTAGTAGAAATGATTTTCCTTCCAGATCTTCTAAAAATATCTCCAAGAAGAAGATAAAAGATAATACGTGGACTAATACATTATTAGATAAGTTACAAGGAGCGACGACTACTATTAATCAAAAAATAACATCATTCTTTAAAATATGTATATTCAATTCGAAAGAATTAAAGATGAAAAATGATATGATAGTAAGAGATTCTTTTAAATATTTTAATACAGAGGATAATGAACAATATATAAATAGTACAAATTTAATAAATACCATTAATGATAAAATGGATAATATATTATCACAACATATTAATGTAAATAACGATAATCTCTACTCTAAGAATTTCAATATGCATTTTAATGATAATAGTAATATAAATAATAATTTTATGAAAGATAATATATTAAATGGAAAAAACTTAAATAATAAATTCGCTAATAAAAAAATGATTGATGCAAGTAAATTATGGAAAAAAGACATGTCTGCAAATAATGTAATGAATTATAAGGATAAAGGAAAAGTAGATATAAATAATAATCCTGATATGCAAAATATTAAAAATTTTTATATTTCAGTTATAAATAAAAAAAACAATGTGAAAAATGTAAGGAAAGTTAGCTTGATGGAAGTTTGTAAAGATCCTTATTTTTATATATCTCAAAATTTCTTATCAGACTTGGAGAGTTATTTAGCTCTAAATCACTGTCTCCTATATATTAAGGTAAAATAAAAATGAGCACCATACACAGACATACATATATATATATATATATATATATGTATTTAATTTATGATTTATACATATTTATTTATTTATTTATTTATTTTTTTTTTTTTTTTATTTGTTCATTAAATAAATCATACATATCTTATAATATATACATATATTTAATTTATACTTGTTCAGAAAAATAAAGGAGAGCTTTCCCAGATTCATCACAATTTTTTTTCTGTGTTAATAAATGTAGATGATGTACATTTTCTTGAGGAAAATGTATCGACATCAATTTTGAGACATACTATCAAGAGATTGAATTCTCTTTTCAAAATTCCAATAGATGATATAACATCAGTAGAATTTTGTTTGTATTTAAAAAATAGTGAAGAAAATGAACCTATAATTTATACTGAAAAAGATATATATCAATATTCAATTTTGATATTCTTAAGTAGCAAAAGTGGGAATTTTATTGAATTCCCTTTTAATGGCTTACGAATTATGACAGTTATAGGTAACTGCTTAATTTATCAATGTAATGATAAAAAAAATACAAATAAACATATCTTCAATTTTAATATATCAGATGAAAAATTATTTTTCCTAAAAATTAATCTAAAGGAAAATATTTATTTGTACAAAATGTTCCAAGGGCAGAAACCTGTCAATCATTCAAATATGGATGAAGTATGTAAACAAAATAAAATAACTGAATTATATACTAATGTTTTTAAAAATAAAAATACATTACCCTTTGAACAATTTATGAAAACAAGCCCTAATGAAACAAACACCATCAATATCGATTCAATGAAAAATCATTATTCTTTAGTTAAAAAAAATATGGAATGTATAAATAAAAGATTAATGGAACTAAATATTAATCGTATGAGAAGTTTATTTATCAAGGCAAAAAATGCAAGAAGTAATAATGCTTATCCTAATCCTATGCAATTTAAAAAAAGGGCATAACATAAAATAAATGCCAAATATAAAAAAAATAAAAAAAATAAAAAAAATAAAAAAAATACATATACGTAATATAACATTTATGTAATATTTGGATTTATATATTAAAATAATTAAACATATACATATTTATTAATTTTTTTTTTATTCATTATATATATATATATATATATATATATATATATAATACATGATTTTTAATTAAATAAAAATAACCAATTTTGTCCAAAAATTTTGATTACCCAAAACAATTCACAATAGACTTATTCCACTAATATTGAGTATATAAATATATTTGTGTATATATTTTGTTTCACAAATATTAATATATACTTGTCTTAATATATATAAAACATTTTAAGGAATAAAATTATATAAGAAAATTATAATGAAAATAAAAAAAAAATCAACAGCAAAATGTTATATGACCCTGCAAATTTTACTACATATGATCAATATTATATATGTGATGTATTAAGAAAAAATAAATTACATATATATATATATATATATATATAAATTTTTATTTTATTTTATTTTATTTTTGCGTTAAATTAAAATTCTTCAAAGATATATATATTAGGTTATAGTGAATTTTAAATAAAAAAAAAAAATAAAATAAATAAATAAATGATAAATGCTTTTTTATTTTATTTGATGAATTTTTTTTTTGTTTTGTTTTTCTCTTTTTACATACATATAATTGATACATCTTATTTATTTAATGGAATATTATATAATTAAATATAGAACTAATTATAATATATATATATAAACATATATACCAATTTTTTTTTTTTTTTTTTTTTTTTTTTAAATATAGACTAAAAAAAAAAAAAAAAAAAAAAGAAAAAAACATTATAAATATATATATATATATATCTATAACTTCAAATTTCATAACACAAAATATATATATTAAATATAATAAATCATATATATCTATATATATTTTAAATGTTTTGATACAAATTATGAGCATATTTAAGGGAAGGGACATTTGGGTGTTCTACTTCTGTAAATGTTACACATTCAGGTTTGATTGAATTTCCTTTGAATTTTAAGAAAGCTCCTTTATTTTTCATAATATCACAATAATTAGGAGCACTAAAGACTGTATATAATTGTCCATTTTGTTCAAGAGAATAACCTTCATCTCTTACTTCATGCGATCTAATAATAAGACTTAGATTATTAATTTTTAGGAAATTTTCAGTAATATCTGTACCAAATGAAAATCCAATACCTCTTTTAGATGGTTTAAAACCTTTTTCTTCATTTGGATCAGACCATAATAAATCGGTCATAACTCCTTCATCTAAAGGTTCTTTATTTCTATCAATTTTTTCGATATCTTCTAAGGTAGTATCTGTTTTACTAGGTATACCACCATGACATATAAATATATTTTTATTAAGAACATATGCTAAAGGTAAAAATTTAAAGGAATCTGAAAATAAGACATGCATTTTTTCATCATATTTTTCTTGTAATTCACCTAAAAATCCATATATTTTATTCATATTATCTGTTTCATGATTTCCTCTTGTTAAATGCACATTATTAGGAAAGGTTAGTTTAGCTAGATATAAAAATATAATAACTTCAACAGAAAAACTTCCTCTATCTACAAAATCACCATTAAATAAGTAAGAATTTTTTTCAGAAGGATAACCATTAATTTTCATTATATTTAATAAATCATAATATTGTCCATGAACATCACCACATATTGTCAAAGTTTCATCTTCTTCTAAATTTAAATAAACTAGAGTAGGTAATTCTTTTAATAATTTAATTATATCTAATACAATGGAACAAACACATTTTTTGTTCAATTTGTTATTTGGTATACTTATATAATCAGCTACCTTTTTCAAAAAGTCAATATTTAAATTATTTCTATCATATATAGGAGCTTCCATATTTTCGATCTTAAGAGAATCAAGTACTAATGTTTCATAATAAGGCATTTTTTGTTCTAATTCGATAGCTTTCTGAAACTGTTGTTCAAAAATAAGTTTTTTACATTGTTTTAATTTTAATTCTGAATTTTTATCTTTCGTAAGTTTTAATACTTTTTGAAAACATTCAGATGCACTTTTTAAATTGGATAAAAGTAAATAGGCACACCCTTTTCTATAATACGCTTTAGCGTAATATGGATTAATTTTAATAGCTTCATCAATATCTTCTATAGCTGTTCCATAATTTTCTAATTTTATATGACAAAAAGAACGATTCGTATAATATATATGTAAATCTGTTTCTTTTATACTAATAAAATCACTTTTTTTACATATAGTACTTTTATTATAATATTCTTTAAATACTTCTTTATCTTCATCATCCACTTCAATATCATCATGTAAATTATTTGTATTATTTTGTTTATCTATATCGGTAAATTTATTAGAATATTCTTGAAATGATTTTTTTATTAAATCTATAGCTTCTGTATAATATCTTATAGATATAATATAATTATTTTCCTTGAAATATTTATTTCCAATATTTTTTAAAGCATCACATGTTTTTAATAATTCAAGACAAATATCCTTTTTCTCTTTGTCACAATTGTCTGTTTTGTTATTATCCAAAGGATCATCACAATTATGATTTTTTGAATCTTCACTAATTTCTAAATTATAATCATTTTTTATTTTTTCATTATTCATCAATATTTCGTCACTTTTTTTTATATCTTCTTCTTTTTCCTCCACATTATGGTTGTTTAACATAACCTCTTCCTCATCTTCTTTTTGGTTATGTTCTTTTTCTATGTTATTACATTTCTTAACTTTCTCTTCATTTATTGTATAAATAATTTCATTATCCTCATGAACATTCTTGTCCATGTCTTCCTCAAATGTATTTATATTATTATCTTCTATCTTAACGTTATTATTTATTTCCTCAGTAACAATTACCATTTGCACATTTAATCAGGACGAAAAATTAAATAAATATAAATATATATATATATATATATATATTTGAAGTAAAAATGAAAAATACAATTCAAATCAAATCACATAAAAATAAATAATATTACACATAAATATGCTAAAAAAAAATCAATGTTTATTTATATATTAATTATTATAAAACTGAATTTTTTTTTTTTCTATGTCTTATATAATAATATTAATTATTTTTCTTTTTCTTTCCCATGAAAAAAAATATTATAATACAAAGGTGGGAAAAAAAAAAAAAAAAATAAAATAAAATTACGTAATATAAATAAGAAACATATAGATATATATTATCATATATATATATATATATATATATATATATTTATATATATATTTTTATTCCCACTTAATTTGCATAACCTATACATATAACTATATATTTCAATATAATTAATGAAATATCTTTATTCATAAAAATATGCCTTTTGTTTTTTTTGTGTATTTCAAATATAAACAAAACTAAATATAGGGAAAAAATAAGAAGAAAAGAAAAGATGTAAAAAGTTCATAAGAATATGTTTAAAACATGTAAATCAAAAATGAACAAAAAATAAATATATAATTAAAAACATAAAAATATAATATATTTTCATAAAAATTTATATTATATTCTACTTATTACTATTTATAACTTTATATTATATATGTTTTTATTATATATATATATTACCTTTATTTCTTGTTTTTTTTTTTTTTTTTTTTTTTTTTATTGTTTTCTCTAAATATTCTTTTCCCCTTTGGGCATTTACTCAAATGAAAAAAAAATATGTACTGAATAGTAATATGTAACCGCTATAAAAATAATATATATATATATTATTTATATTTGAAAATAAAAAAAAAAAAAAAATGTAAAAGGAAAGAAAAAAAAAGTAACTAAACTGATATATTCTTATGTAATACAATAAAATGAGATCAAAAAGAAAATATAATATTTATTGTAAAGTGCTAAACAGAAAAACCAAAAAAAGAAATATAATATATATAATTTATTATAATATAATATAATAGATAGGTAATCATAATCAATGTATTACATTTATACATATATTAATATATTTAATTCATATATTACTAATAAGCAGTTTATATGATATTATAATTAATATTATATTATATTATATGTATAATATAGTATATATTATATATATATATATATATATATAGTTTTATATATATTATTTTTTTAATTTTTTTTATAAAAATATGATACTTTTATAATATATATATATATATATATATATATAATATATATATATATATATATATTATTTTTTAATCTACGAATTATAGTAAAAAAATGTATATATATCTTTAATATTAATATTTAATTAGTAAATGAATTTTATTAGGATGAAATTTATTTTAATATTGAATAATTATAATATTAATTTATCATGAAAAAGGGAAAAAAATATATTTTTCTATTTAAAAAAATATTTAAAGGAAAATATTATAATTAGTTTGATCAATATTTTTGAGTTAAGCCATCTTAGCACAGTTGGTAATGCGTTTGATTCGTAATCAAAAGATCGTGGGTTCGACTCCCACAGGTGGCTTAAGTATTCAAGAGTGGGAGGAAAAATAATTAATTTTCAAATATTTAAAAATAAATGTTTAAAGAATTTTATAATATATATATATATATATATAATTTAAATATGATAAAATTTAATAAAATGTAAAAATAATATACGAACAATTTATTAAAAAAAATATATTATGGAAAATAGAATTTTAAAACATTCATTTGAATTTTTTCATATTATTATTTCCCTTTTTTTTTTTCTCCCCATTGTTAGGAAAAGAAAAAAAAAAAAAAAAGGAAAAACAGTTGCATTTAATTTATAATAATATTTTTAGTTATATTTCATTTTCCTTTAATTTTATGTATTCATTTTTAGAAATATGTAAAATAAAATATATATATATATATATTTTTTTCTTTTAAATTAATAATGTGGAACACATTTTATATTCATTAAAATTTGTAATAAGACAAATTCTTTTAAAAAAAAATAAAAGAATGTTAATATATAGTTTTTTTTCTTTTTTATATTATATTAGAAAAAAATATATATTAAAAAAAAATTAAATAAAACATATATATAAATTCATTATATATAGTATATATATATATATATATATACAACTAAAAAATTTATGTATTCTTCAAAGTAATAATAAAAAAAAAATAATAATAATACTACCAGTATATTTTATCTTTTATAAATAAGTAAAAACAAATGATAAATAAATGTAAGAAAAATGGAAATTTTCATTATATATAAAAAATTAAAAAAAAAGGAATTAATATATATATATATATGTATGTATGTATATATTCTAATATATTATAGTAATAATGCATATATGCCTATATATGTTTCTTATATTTTATTTTATTTTTCTTTTTAATATTTGTTAGTATATAAGAATTTTTCCAAATCCTTATATATCAAAGAATCTGGACCATACGTTTTAATAATATTTTTTTTTGCTTTGTGAATTAATCCTAATCCCTCATTTTTTAGATCAAGGAATAAAGCTAGTTTCCCTGTGAGGAAAATATAATAACCATATATTGGAGAATATTTTCCATAAGAAATTTCAATAGATTTTAAATATTGGTTTGCTATATTATAAGCCAATTTAAATTCATGTAATTGTATAGATATATATAAAATTTTAGCTCTCATTTTTTGAAGAGAATATTTAGCATGATGATAATAATTTGTTAAATAATCAATTTTTGATTTAATTTTGTTTAATGATTGTAAAACACTTTTATTATCATATGTGTATTTTTCATTAAATAATGTTTCAAGATACACAGTTTCTTTAAATGTTTCTTTTTCTTTGTCTACTAAACCTTTTATAATATTATCACCAACTTCTGATTTACATAACATACATCTCCATACATTATCAATATTACTTTTTCTTAAAACAGGATATGTTTTAAAACTATTTTTATTTATATAACATTGTTTACGTTCTAATTCTGATATAAGTATTATTTCCATATATCCTAAAAACTTTTTACAATTATCCGAATTTGTACATACAATTTCGGTATTAAAAATATTATGACATTCTGATGCTATATTAATTTTACATAATTTACATGAACATGTAAAAAAATATTGATCCATGCATATAGATAATCTTGTATTTCTATCAAAAGCAATATCTATATAACTAATTGTTAATTCTTCACCTGGATATACATCCATTAATGTTCTAATATATAATTTCTGATTTCTAAAAACAGTAACACAATTACTTAAACAAGAATGATTAAAAAAAGGTACAGGTTTTTTATATATTGCTAATGCAGCTGGTTCTAATTCATTATCAATAATTTGTAAACTATTTTTAGATATCTTAATAAATTTTTCTATAATATTTTTAAGTATACTTTCATTATTATCAAAATTGTGAAATATCTTTTTCCTCTTACTCATAAGTGCTACAGCTACTATATATGCTGGATATTTTAATCTTTCATATTTTTCTTTACTTATATCTGTACTACTACCACAATAGTCATAAAAATTAAAATGATTTAAATAACAATTAATAACTAATCTCATTGTTATAGACGGGCAATATCTATCAAATATATTAGATCGAAATATATCACATTCTTCTCTATGAGATTTCCAAGCTCGCTCTAAACACATGTCACTACAATATACAACATATTTACAATTAGGACAACATATACATTTATTGAATTTTTCTAAACAATAAAAACACGTATTTATTATCTTAAAATTATTCTTCTTAATATTCTGATCAATAATTCTAGGAGCCATATATTTAACACATAAGGGAATAAATATCTCGGGATGCGACTCTACCAAGCAATATCCTGCTCGTATTTGATTTACTGCAATAACGCATTTTCCTCTATCTTCTTTATATTCTATTTTAAACATATTCTATTATCAAAATTTTATGTATTAATATATAAATCAATATAATATATATATATATTATACATATATTTATGAAACATAAATTTAGTATTTTTTACATTATAAAAATTATGCATATATTATTAATTATAAAATAATACTTAACAAATATATATATATATATATATATATATATATATAAACGTATTATTTTTGTACATTTCTGGTATTTTATTAAATAATATTATATATATATAATAGTATATACATATATAATGCAGTTACAAAAAAAAAAAAAAAAAAAAAAAAAAAAAAAAAAAAAAAAAAAAAAAAAAAAAAAAAAAAAAAAAAAAAAAAAGGAACAAAATTATATTATCAAGGGAATAAAAAAAAAAATAAAATAAATAATAAATAAAACAATTTTTTAATTCTGAAAAAATAATTAAAATGATATGTAACCTTCAAGTTTTTTTATCAAATGAAAGAATAATATTAAGTTTTGTAAATTTTTGTAGATTTATAAAATTATTCATAATTAAAAAAAAAAAAAAAAAAAAAAAAAAATCCTGCTTAATTATTGTCATAAAGGAATATATATAAAAATACATATATTAAAAATATTTTCTATGTAAAAAACATATATATTATATATATATATATAAGTATATTATATACTATATATTATATATATGATATTTATAGGTATATTATATATATATATATATATATATATATATATATATAATAATTTATTACATAATATGAAAATTTATTTCATTGATTATATATAATAATGATATACAAAAAAAAAAAAAAAAAAATTATGTATATTATTTTTTTTTACCAATATATCAATTTTATAAGAAATTATAATAAAAAAAAATTTATAATATAGTAATGTTTTCCTTAATGTTCTTTTAATTTCTCATTTATTTCTTTAAAAAAAAAAAAATTCATATCAATATAATAATATGGTTATGTAGAAATATAATATGAAATTATATTTATATAATATATGTATTTTAACTAATTGGTATAGTTTAATTATATGTAAGGTATAAAATTATAACATCAAAATACTTTATATATATATATTATATTCATATAAGATAATTCTGAAATATCAAAAAACCATAATTATTCAATAAATAGAACAATAATAGTCATGTGGTTATATATATTAATAAAAATTATTATAAACATATAGATAACATTATTATTATATGAACAGATATATTAATAACAGATGATCCAAAATATTTTAAAAGAAATGTATATATATTATATTTTTCCCTTTAATCTAAAAATGTATATATCAAAATATCTATGAATATAATTTTATTAATATTTATGAGGATTTATTTCTAAAATGGTTCATTATAATATATTAATATTTATTCATATTACTATCCTTTAAAAAAAAAAAAAAATTATGACCATTATAAGAAATCGTACATGTTTATTTTTAAATTATTTAAACAAAAAGCGTACATGTATAATTATAAATAATAATTATAATAATGATGGGAACTTAAACCTTCAAAAGAAATTTATTAGGACATCTAAATTAAGCTTAAATGTTTTGAAAAGAATAAAATCAGAAAAAAATATAAATATTAAAGAATTGAATAAGTATTTAAGAGATGATAATAAAATGAACCTGGACATTTTTAAAAAATTAATATATAAAGCTAAAAATAATAATGAAATTGAACAAGAAACTCTTGAAAATTTATTATTAATATTAGTTTTATTTAATAAATATTATCCATATTTTCAAGATAATTTCTATTCTAATTTATGCTTGGATATTAATAAGAATCTTTTAAATTCTATAAAATTTAAAATACATTATCTATATACAAGTAAAATGTTAATTCATACAATGAATATATTAACGAACTTAAATTTAGTTGATAATATTTTATTAGAAGGATATATGAATAAATGTTTTTATTTTATAAAAAATGATGAATATAACTTAGAAGATTTAATTCATTATTTGTCCATTCTTAATAAAATAAGTATGATTAAAAAAAATATGTATTGCAAAAGATTACAATCATTTAATTGGTCTCTCATCAAAATTATATGTGACAAATTGACATATAATTTTGACCATCTATTTATGTTATCTGGTAAAAATAATCATACTTCCTTTTTTATAAAAAAAAATATTAATGAGCAAATTAAAAAGCTTTCAAATGATATTAATAATAAAGTTAATAGAACATATCATGAGATAAATTATAATGAAAACAAAATAAATGAAGAATCTAATATTATATATGATAATAATATATATGTTAATAATCTTAACACAAGTATAGGTAATATGCAATTTTATAATATTGAACAACATACGAATAAAAATAATTGTAATAATAATATGTGCAATTATAACCATGATAATAATTCCTTATATTCTAACACATTAACAATTGGTGAAAAAAAGTTATTTATTTTAGAAACATTATTAAGTATTTCAAGAAGCTTAAAAGATTTAAATTATGTCCATTTAAAATTAACAAATGAAATTGTAAATAAAGTTAAAAATGAATTTCTTAATATATCAGATGGAGATATAACTCCTTATATAGATAATAATTCAGTAAATAAAATATTTTATATTATGCAATGCTTATTATATTTAAAACTAGATTATCATATGTTTTATAAAAGTGTTCTCAATATATATATGAACTATTTGCCATTTTCAAACAATTTAATAATTCTTTTTTTCCTCCTAGGAAAAAATAAATTATTTCCAACTAAAACGATACATATATTTGATTCAGTTTTTTCAAAAAATATAAAGCAAAAGCTTTATGATACAAATAGTTTAATTATTTTGTTAGAATCCTATTCTATTCATAAATATAGACAAAATGATCTCATAGGTGATATATTATCATATTTTGTTTATTTAAATATAGAGCATAATATGTGTGATAAAAAGATGGATAGCCAACCACACAATATATCATGTAACAATGCGAATATTGTTTTAAATAAAAAAAATATAATATATCAAAATTTAGAAATGGATTTATATCCTCAAGATGATAATATTGCTATAAAAAAGAAAAGCAATTCTTATGATGATAAAGTAAACAAAGTAGCAAATAAAAATGATTCATCTTCTTTCATTTTGACTTCATCGAATGATATAATAAAAAATAATGAAATGGATAATTTTACTATAAATGAAGATAATAAAAACATAAAATTAACAAATAATGATACGACTAATACTTTACATAATAATTTATATAATAATCTATTATTGCAAGAAAACTTAAAAAATATTGATATGAAAAATAATAATTATTTTAGCTGCATAAATATTTCTGATAAAGTAAAAATTTTTTATAGCTTATTCAAATTAGATATATATGAAGAAGGAATAATATATCACATAAATAATATTTTAAATAACGAAAGAATACATGAAATAAATTTTAAATTATTAATAAAATTGTTATTAGGTTTATGCTATTTTTCATTTGAAAATGTTGATATTTACAATTTAATAATTACAAATTTGATAAAATATGATATAATTCTAGATAATGTTTATTTAACTCAACTGAAAATATGTGAACTAGCTATAAGAACACAACATGTGCCTAATGTATACAACCATTTAAACAAAGAATGTATTGAATATTTAAATTGTATAAAAAATAAAGAAAAAACTATAGAATATCATGTTAAATCAGATTTACAAAAAAATGTAAAAAATATTTTATTAACTTTTAATATAACAACATTAGAAGAAGTAACCATAGGCCCTTATAATGTTGATTTTTTAGAAGAGGATGAAACATTTTTTAAAATACCAAAGAATTATATACTTCATCAAAATAAACATCAAATCAAGGATAAACATTATACAAATGATAATAATAATCAAAATTCGATAAATTTTCAAAAATGTGTAAAGGAAAATGATGTAAATAATGTAACAAATACATTTCAAAATAAAAATAAGAAATTAATAATCGAGGTAAATGGAGAACATCATTTTTATAAAAATACAAAATCATATATATCCTTATCAAAATTTAAACATAAATTGTTAAGTGATTTAGGATATGTTGTTATTAACATACCTTATTTTGATTGGGCTATTTTAAATACAGATTTTGATAAAAAAGCATATGTTAAAAAATTAATCTCTGATCACAGTGATATACAAATAAGAAACATCATAACTCTCAATCAAAAAAATGAACACATTAACAAAAATGAAATGGATAAAATTTCTAAAACTATTCAACACAGCAAAGAAAAAACAGATTTATTAACTAATATACAAAACTTACGAAAAAAGAATAAAATTAAATTTTTAAAGAAAAAAATTAAGCATATATAATTCATATCATTTTATATTTTAAATATATGCAATTTTATTTTTTTGTTTTTTTTTATTTGTTTAATAAGATGCAATTTTTTTAGTCTTTTTTTTTTTGTAAAACATAACATATTTAGAATAATATATATTTATTAATAAAATTATAAAATAATTAGTTATTAAACCATTTTTTTATGCTTTATAACAAAAAAAAAAAAAAAAAAAAAAAAAAATATAATACATATATATATATATCATTAAAATGAAAGAATTTATAAAATTATATAGTTCTTTAAAAGGGAAAAATACATTATTGTTACAAGAATTATCATAGTAAAATATATATACACATATAAAATGTTAATAAAAATACACACTTTTTTTTTTTTTTTTTTTTTT
>NC_031493.1:1912688-1919449 GCF_001602025.1 Plasmodium gaboni | reverse complement strand
TTTTTTTCTTTTATTATTATCATGGAAGAAAAGAAAAAAAAAAACATTATACATAGAATAATTATTTCTTCATTTAAAATATTATATATAATATATATATATATATATATATATATATATATATATAATATATTTTTTTTTTGTGAACTTAAAATATATATAATTGAAATTATTTTAAAAGGATTATAATTAATAAGAAGAATATGATCTCTATTAATTTGAAATCATTAGTATAAATTTTATATGTCCTTATAAGACACCACAAAGGAAGCACATTTTATCATATGTAAATATATGTACATATACGAATAGTATAATTTACTACGTTATCCTAATAACACTAATATATATATATATATTTATATATATTTATATATATTTATATACATAATAGATATATATAATATTACAATATGGTAACATTTAAAAATTGTCAATTTCTTCTTGAAAGTCTACATCATCTTCTGGGACCTTTTCTTGAGTTTGATAATTTTTAAATGTGTTATATCCATATGTATTTTTATTTGAAACACCCTCAACTATCGGACCTGCATAATTTGGATGGATTCTTATAATAACCTTTTCAGGATCATCTTCATTAGTTTCTGATAAGAGTTTTATATCTTGATTTATCAATCTGTTAATAATTTTTTTTAATTTATAAATCCATTCATCAACTTGTTCACTAGATTCCGCTTTTGCATATACTTGAAGATATGTTTCAATTAATTGATCTTGTGTAATACTTTCATTATTATTATTAAATTCGTATTCTTTAATAATTTCAAAGATAATAGCAGATATATATTGATATTCGCTAGCTTTAATTGTTGTAATTTTTTTGTTTTGTTCAGGATTTTCATTTTCCTGATCCAATTTACTAACCTTGTTACCCATTAAAGAATTATTAACCTTATCAAATTCTTCATCCAAGTTGATTTCTTTTTCGTTTGATATTTTCTTCATAGATGCTTTGAAAATAGAGCATGCAATTTCTACATGCTTTACATCTACGAAATGAGAAAATTTTAATTTAGCTACAGCTTCACTTAATCTAATAAGTGATTCTAACTGACGCACAGTCATTCTCATAGATCTTTGTGCCCCTGGAGAATATTCAATATTCCTAAAGGAAACATAATAATGTATTAATTTATATTTTGCCTCATCAGTTAATAATGGCTTCACTCGTTTACTTAATTCTAAATATATTTCTAATTTAACAGAATCCAATCTTCCTGCATTTGCTCTTAAATGTTTTTCTGCTTCTTCTCCACAGTGCATAGATACCAAATGGTTAGCTATACTAGTATCTTTATCAATATCAATACAATCAAGCATAGTATAAAATAAATCAAAACGAGATAATAAAGGTGCTGGAATATTTACATTTTGAGCAAATGTTTTTAGAGTATCATATCTTCCATATTTAGGGTTACAAGCAGCAAGAACAGAAGCTCTTGCATTTAAGGTAGCTTGTATACCAGCTTTTGTGATTGAAATGGTTTGTTGTTCCATAGCTTCATGAATAGCTACCCTATCTTTTTCGTCCATCTTATCAAATTCATCAATACAACAAATACCTTGATCAGCATACATTAATGCTCCAGCTTCTAAAACAGTATCTCCTTGATCAGGATCTCTATGTACAGCTGCAGTTAAACCAGCAGCAGTTGATCCTTTTCCTGATGTGAAAATAGCTCTAGGAGCAAAACTTTCAACATATTTTAATATCTCACTTTTGGCTGTACCTGGATCTCCTACAATACACATATTAATATCTCCTCTTAATTTACAGTTTGATGTAATCTTTTGTACACCACCTGTCATCATTAATAATGCTCCTTTTTTAATTTCAAGATTACCCCAAATTTTAGGTGCTATACATTCTGCTAATATATCTATAGTATTTGGATGTGTTGCAATATCTCTTAACCATTTCAAATCATCGCAATTAAGAATTTCTTCACAATTTATATCTACTTGCGTTTGTTCATCAAAATTATTATCTTTCTTAGAACTATTTAATTTTTCTATTTGGCATGCATATATACATAATTTATGGTTTAAATCTTGTACACCAACACCTTTTATACCAGTTAAACCTTGTGATACTAAAGAGTTTTCATTTTTCTTTAAAAGTTGTCTGGCTACACTTCTAGGTACATCTCCTGGTTTCATTAATGTTGGAATATCTGGAACAACAATTAAACACCCTGTAACTATAATACGATCTCCTGCATGTACACTATCTACAATATCATTTCTTAATATTACATCCATATTTCTTGGCATAGAACCAGGTGGACTTTCTTGAGCAATTTCTTGTAATCTGATTTTTTGCCAATCAACAAAATAGGATTGTTCCAAAACGAGAGACCAATCAGACATATTACTACAGCTAGCTGAAGGACATTTACTTGGTTGTGTATATCTAAATTGTTGTTTAACCCCATTAATAATATTACCACATTCATTACATTTAAAAGCTGCTAATGTTAATTCAGGTCTTACATCAGAAGTTCTTGTAACTTGTCCTCTGACACTAATCATTTCTCCAAGCATTTCACATCTTAAACTTCGTAAAGAATGTATAGGATTCTTCTTATTATAAAATCTTAAGCATATTTTTCCAACTTCTTTAGTTTTTATAGGATTAATACTTTCGGCTAATAACTGTACTTTTTTTTCAAAAATATCTAATATTCTTAAAAAGTGTCGTTTTATATACATATATAATTGACTACCTATATCAAATCTATTTTTATCAGTTGGTTCCCACATTAACACATGTTTCATATCAACAATCAAAACCTTATTTCTTGAATAAGAATTTTGAAGAATAGAAAATAATAATAATACATAATGGGAATCTTTTGCTATTTCTAAATTACTTGGAAAATCAAAATTTAAACTATCTTTCCAAATACTATCACCATCATCTTCATCTTCTTCACTTTTTTTTTCAGAAAAGGTTTTTAAAAATTTCTCAAATACTTTGGCCATATTCTGATCTTGAACATATGATGGTTCTTCTTCATCTTCATCATCATCTTCTTCCTCTTCCCCATCATCAACTAAATCATTTACACTCATTTGCGAATTTTCATCGATTCGCCTTTTTTTCTTTTGAAAACTTGAAGTTTCATTATTACCAAAGGCACTATGGGCATCTAGTCCGGATAATTCACTTTCATTAAATATAGCTGACATTTTAAATATATCGTCTCAAAAATATATATGTATGATTAGTTAATAAAACATAAATATAAATATATAAATAAATAAATAAATAAATAAATAAATATATATATATAAAGATTTTCTTATATCAATATATAATATATATTATATATTATATATATAATACTCTTTCGTAATTAATTATAATTACATTTATTTTTATATCAAGAAAAATATTATGAGATATATATCTTTTTCCTTTTAAAATTACACACACAAATATAAATATATATATATATATATATAATGTGTATATTATAAATATATAAAAAATATATTATAAAACATTTTTTTCTAAATTAAGATGAAATAAATAAATAAATAAATACATATATATATATATATATAATTACGATTTAAATTTATATTATTCGAATATATTAAATAACTTTCTTTATTCTTTTTTAGTAATATTTTGGATACAATATTTATTAATGTATTCGATACAATCTCTTTTGTATATTTTACGATATATTTTAATATAATTTTTAACATAAACTTTCAGATGCTTTTTAAGATATTTATGAAAATCTTTATGGTATATTTTATTACTATATTTTTTATAATATGCTTTTTTATACTTCTTATAGCATATTAAGTATTCCTTGCAATTCTTTTCAAATTTTTTACAATACTTTTTAAATTTCTTTAAGCACTTTTTTTGTTTTTTTCTTATCTTCTTTGCACTCATTCATTGGTATATCTCCATCCAATAAATATTATGTATATTTTATTATATATATATATATATATATATTTCTATTTTGTTTTTTCTTTTAAATAAATTTTTATTTTCTTTTTTTAAAATTATCAAATTCCTTAAAAAGAGGAATTTTTTGCATATAAATAGTATTTAAGTTTTTTATTTTTTTTATTCGAAATATTAGGTATTTTTTTGATAAGTATAAATATTAAATACATAAATGTATAAATTTAAATAAATATATATATAATATATTTTTATATTATACATATTAATGCATAAAAATATGATTATATATAATACTTTTGTTTTTCCTATATTTAAAAAACAAATTGGAAAAAATTAAAGTTATAATCGTGAAAAAAATTAAATTGAAAATTAAAGAATTAAGGAAATTAATTAAATGATACTTGAAAAAAAGAATTTTAAAAAAGACACAAAAAAAAAAAATTAAATAAAAAAAAAAAAAAAAAATAGGAATTATATGTATGCTATACATATATGAGAGATAAAAATAAAACACAAATGTGTAAAATAAAAAAAAAAATAAATATAATATAAAAAATATATATATATAATTCTTTTTATCATATTTAAATATATATTATTTAATATATCCAATTTTTTTATAAAATTTTTTTTTTTCTCCAGTCAAATAACATTTCATCAATGTCCATTTGAGAATTGCCCATTTTCATAACTTTTTTAGAATTGTTTTTTATTTTCTGTTCTTTCCTTTCCATAATTTTATTTTTAAAATTATTTATATTAACATTTTTATTTCTTTTCTTTTTTTTGATTTCCTTTAAGAAATGTTCCTTATTATCAAATTTGTCATCATATAAATAATCAATAAAATTGTTTTTTTTCTCTTCAAACATTTGTTCCGTATTCTTATCTTCTGATAATATTCTTTTCATTTCATTTTTGAGTTCTTTTATTTTTAAGTTTAACTGCGATAGGGATATATTCTCTCTAATTAATATATCCTTTTCTTCATCATCAAAAAATCCTTTTGGTATATGTTCTTTTTGTGTTGTTATTTTATTATTTGTATCTTTTTTTGTATTTATTCTAGTATTTAATAAATCATTTTCATCTTGTGGCTTTTTAATATTTAATAGTTCATAAATTTCGAGAATATTAAAGTTCTCTTTTTGTTCATTATGATCATTATTATTATTATTATTATTTTTTTTTTTATGAAAATCATTTAATTCTTGTAATATAATATCTTCTTTTTCTTCATTTATTTCTTTTTCTTCGTTGTATTTATTTCCTAGTATGTTTTTTTTTTTTTGAATTAGCAATTTATATAGATAATCTAACTCTTCATAATATGCGGAATCTTTCAATTTGTATAATTCTACATCGTTCAGGTTGTTGTTAATTATATTAATAATATTATTACTATTGTGTAAGTTATTTTTATCCTGTTTATAACTATTTATAGGTAAATCATTTATATTTTTTTTGATTTCTTTTGTTTGTTCTTGTTTTATTTTATTTATATCCTTAGTAGTATAATTACTTTCTTTTAAAAAATCCCTTTCAGAACTATCATTATCTTCATCTACATCTTCATATTCTAAACTTATTAAGTCTTTTAAATTATTTTTTTCAATTCTTCTTCTTTTATTTAAAATTTTTTTATGAAAATCATCATTTTCATCGAATTTGAAATCATCTTCATTCGGTTCAATAATTTCATATGTTTCTAAAATTTCGACATGTTCATTTTTATTATCATTATAATTGTTATCATTAATTAGATCATTACTAGTTGTATATTCATTTGTTTTTTCTTTATTAAAAGTAAGAGAGGATAATTCTTCTCCTAATATATTTTTATCATTTATTTTATCATATTTATTAATGGTGTAATGTTGTGTTGTTTTATCATTTTTTGTCATTAAATATTTTTGATTTTCTTCATTATCAGAATGCTGCATGTTTGTTTGTGATTTTTCATCAGCATTATTTTCATTATTGAGAGAATCAAAAAAATCATTTGGAAGATTATTATCTTCATTATTATTGATATTATTATGTACATTATTTTTTATGTTTTTATCATTATAATTCATATTCTCATTAAATGAATCATCACTTTCAGTATTATAACCATATTCTAAGAATGCATTTTGTAGGTCATTATTTTTATTTAATTTATTTACTGGAGCTTTTGGTTCATCAAAGCTTACTTTTTTTGATTCTCTATTAAATGTAAATTTTTCTTTTATAATATCATAATAATTTTTTTTTGGCACTTGTATATTATTCTTTTCATCCTTTTGAACTTTAATTTGTTCATCAGTATTTTCATAATTTTTTTGTATATTTAAAAAAAGTTTATCCCCATTTTTACAATTTTTTACATTTAATTCTTTTTCTTTCTTCTTTTCATCATCATTATCATCTTTCCTTTTTTCTTTTTCTTTGATCCTGTTCTCTTCTCGCATCAATTTCCTTCTTTCCTTTTCTTTTCTTATTAGATCTTTGATATCGCTAGACATTTTTTCTCAGTATAAATTATAAATATATATATTAAATAGATATATATATATATATAAACATTAATTTAAATATAATATAAATGATTAAATAACTTTAATACATACATTTAAATCTCTCATATTTTATAAAAAATTAAACATTTTGAAGAATAATTCAAAAAGGTATTTTTCATTTTTTATTTTTATAATAATTTAATTAGGAATCTGTACAAAATAAAAATTAAAGAAATATTTAATATATATCATAATATATAGAATTTTATAAAATTATCACCTATAAGGTTTATTAAATTTTTTAT
>NC_031493.1:1882199-1912553 GCF_001602025.1 Plasmodium gaboni | reverse complement strand
ATATATATATACACAGGTTTATAATGAACAATTAATTGTATACATATATATACATTTAGGACGAAATATCATATTATTCAGTTTTCTTTAAAAGGGAAATAAGGAAAAGTAGCCAAAAAAAAGGACAATTTTATTAAATTTTTTTATATATATAATATTTTTGGTATATATAATTATTGATTTCTATTTGTTTTTTTTCTTATTTTTTTTATTTTTTAAATTAAAAAATATATAAAAGATTTATATAAAAGAAATATATATTATAAAATTCTATAACAAAAAAAAAAAATATATATATATATATATATATAATTAACAATTTAAATTAAAACTCATAATTAAGGAACATAAAAATGATACTGTTTGTTACTATTTTTTATTAATGTATTTATGAATTAACATATATTTAACAAGTATAATTATATATAAGCAAGTAATTATACGTCTATATATATATATATATATATATATATATTTTAATTTCTTAAGAAATTATAAGGTAATAGTACTAATTTTATTATGAATACATAAATTAATATAATAAGTCATATTGTTTTATTTATACTTAATATAATATTTTATATTTTTGTTCATAAAATTGAACATATTACATTTATAATCTCTAATTATATATATATTTTTTTATGTATAATTGCATACATGTGCCATATTTTATATGGAAAAAATATACGTCAAAATATATGAATTGTCTGGATTAGAAGATAAGGATAATTTTGCATGTTATATAAAAATATACTGGCAGAATAAGAAATATAAAAGTTGTATACTTCAAAAGAATCCATATAAATTTAATGAAACCTTTTTATTACCTATAGACATAAAAAATATTCCTAAAGTTGAAAAAAATAATATTTTGTCTATTGAAGTATGGTCCAGTGGCATATTAAATAATAAAATAGCCTATACCTTTTTTGAGCTTGATCATATTAGAAGAGAAAGAATATCAAGTGAAAAGATTAATTTGATTGATGTTGTAAAAAAGTGTACACTACAATTATCTGTTCATATAATTAATAATAATCATGATATCATATTTTGTAATATAAAAGATTTATTTCGTAATAATATAAATGATAAAGAAATACAGGATGCCATAATAAAATATGGAGGTAATCAAAAGGATATAATTAAGGAACTTCAAAAAAAAAAAAGGGATATTAAAGAATATAATAATATATATTTTAATGACCATGCAAATGTTCATAATACTGTTCCATCTCAGAATTATTTATATAATGACATGCATAAAATTATGCCAAATAATATATATAATAATATGAATAATGAACAAATAAATCATACATATTTAAAAGTACCCAATAGTTTATATAATAGCGTAAACACACATTATTCATCTAATACACATTATACGACTTATATGAACAATTCGCCTACTTATAAAAATTCAAATAATATGAATCACGTAACAAATTTATATCCATCCAATGATTTAGAAAATTCAAATAATTTTAAACCTCATAGTAATGAATATAACATGATAAATTATGATAACAATAATTGTATATATCCTCAAAATCATACAAATATATATAATAGAGTATCTCCTTATAGTGAACAAATTTTATATTTTTCTTCATCTAATCAAAAGAAAGCATTACTTATTGGTATAAATTATTATGGAACCAAATATGAATTAAATGGTTGTACAAATGATACACTTAGAATGAAAGATTTGTTGGTAAGGAAATATCAATTTTATGATTCCTCAAATAATATAGTAAGATTGATTGATAATGAAGCAAATCCAAATTATAGACCTACAAGAAGAAATATTTTATCAGCTCTTATGTGGTTAACTAGGGATAATAAATCAGGAGATATTTTATTCTTCCTTTTTTCAGGACATGGTTCACAACAAAAAGATCATATGCATATAGAAGAAGATGGTTATAATGAAACTATTCTACCTTCCGATTTTGAAACAGAAGGTGTAATTATTGATGATGAGTTACATAAATATTTAATTCAACCCTTAAATGAAGGAGTAAAATTAATAGCTGTTGTAGATAGTTGTAATTCTGGAAGTAGTATTGATTTAGCATATAAATATAAGTTAAAATCAAAAAAATGGAAAGAAGACAAGAATCCATTCCATGTAATTTGTGATGTTACACAATTTAGTGGGTGTAAAGATAAGGAAGCTTCTTATGAAGTTAATACTGGACATATTGCACCAGGTGGATCATTAGTTACAGCTATGGTACAAATTTTAACAAATAATATGATTACACCTTCATTAATAACTTATGAATACTTATTACATAATATACATGCTCATGTCAAACAATATAGTAATCAAACTGTTACTTTTATGTCATCTCAAAAATTTAACATGGATAGAGTATTCGATTTTAAACATATAATTAAGAACAAAAATATGCAACTCGGACAAATAATTAATAAATATATTGAAAAAAATAAAAGCAAAAATAAAAATAAGTTAAAGCATGAACTAAAAAATTTATTTTTTTCATAATATGATAAAAAAATATATATAATATTGTACAATACATATGGTTTTCCTTCAAAAGATTATTTAATTAATATTATATTTATTTATATACACATATCCTTTTTAACGTATATGTGAAGTCAGTTTTCATTTTTTTCCCTATATTAATTTTATTTTTAGATTTTCCTGATAATTATTATAAATATCCATTTTTATATTATCTCTAAAAATTTATATATGGTTAATATTGTTCTCATTACACATGCAGCAAAAGAAGAAAAAAAAAAATAATAATAAAATTGACAAATTCAAATGATCTTTTTTTATAATTATTATAATATATATATTATATATTTATGTAAATATTCATAAACATTTTTACATTGTTGCATTTGCTTTGTTACATGTAAAAATAATTGAATGCATCATTTGATGTGGTTCATATTTTTGATGTTACAAAAATTGGTCTTTTTTTTTTTTTTTTTTAAAAGTCATAATGACGAAAGTGAGCAATTTCTCCAAAAAGGTGTAAAAGACATTTTTATATATTAAAATTAACATAAAATGAAAAAATATATACATATATATATATATATATATATTTCTTAGTTTATTATACATATTTACATATATTATACAATAATGCTGAACTTAAAAGAATAATTAATCATTCCATTTTTCACATCCAATCAGTTATTTTATTATAATATGTTAATTTTTTGTTACGTTGAATAATGTATAGTTTTTTCTATAATTATTTATTTTTCTCTTATAAAAATTAAAATTATCCATATGTTATAGATAATAATAATATATAAGTATATAAATATATAAATATATTTATATAGATGAAGTGTAAAAATATATTTGTAATATTTTTATTATAAAATTATTAAATTTTTTTATTTTATTATTTTTTTGTTAATTTACAAAATGGCAAATGGTCTTTTTTTTTATTTAAACATATTCCATATCCTTTTTAATATATACATAATATAATTTTCTTAAATATAATATATTATTATTTTGAATATTATACACAAATATGCCATGCGAAGAAAAGGAAATGTTGGTTTTGCATTTCACCATACATGATGTTTACGATAATATAGAGAATAAGATATCTCTTGAAGAAAAACCATATATAAAATTTTACTGGAAAAATAAAAAATATAAGAATTATTTAAAATATTCTAGAGATGAAATCAATTGGTTTTCTGAATTCTTTTTACCTTATAAATTAGGTGACTATATAGAAAACCTCATTGTCCAAATATGGGCAAACAGCTATATTCTTAAAACCAAGAAAAAGGTAGCTTATAATTATATTAATATAAATGATGTTGAAAGAAAAAGGAAAATTAATGGGAAAACTGAATTAATTGGTAAAAGGAAAGGATTAAAAATTATTTATAGTCTTCAACTTATTCGTTATTCATTATATGAATTTATGAAAAACACACAAATGTTAATATTAGATAAAATTTCTATATATAAAATGATACAAATACATAGGAAAAATCAAAATATATCTGTACATCGATATCATAATAATAATCATCTTTTTGATAAATATATTATATCTCTTTTCGAAAAAGAAAATTATATAAAAAAAAATACAGCTTTAAAATTAAAAACAATAAAAGAACATAATAAGAAAAAAAAAAATTCAACCATTAAATCAAATGTGAAAACTGATCATATTCCAATCGAAGCAAATAATGAAAATGAAGAAAAAAAAAAAATAATAATAAGTGACCAAATAAATTATAGGAAAAAAAAAAAAAAAACCAATATAAAAAATAACCCACAATATAATTCCAACAATATATCAGTACTTGATCCAAAAAAGAAATCAAAATCACAAAAATTAAATAAAATATTAAACATATCAAACCAAACCAAACAAAATGCAACTGATAATAAAAAATCAAGCACTAATAATATTCACAATAAAAAAAAAAAAAAAATGACGACTAACAATTTACCACAAAAAAACACATCAAAAACAAAGGTATTAAGTAAACATAAAGAAACCATACAAAAAAAAGAACCTAATATATTTAATATACAAAAACAAAATTCCTTTTTAGACCTAGGTTATAAAATACATAAAAGTTCAAATAAAAGAAATTTTAAAATCTTAAATTATAAAATGGCACAGTCTAATTATCAAGATAATGAGAAATTTAATAATAAAATATCACACGAAAAAGGTCTAAACAAAATTAAGAATACAGATACGAAAATATATGTTTACTAAAACAAGTCTGGAGAATATACATATATATATATATATATATATATATTTAAATATATAATTTTATTCCAGTTTTGTTGAACATTTTATATATATATTAATGATAATTGAATAGCAAAATAGATAAATAAAATAATATATATAAACATATATTTATATTTATTTTTAACATAAAAAGGATATTAATATATATACATTCTAAAAAATATATGACCACCGTTAATATCTTACCAATAAATATTTTATACTATCTCATAAGGTTATATTCTAATGAATTATATATAAATATAATATTATATTATATAATATAATATTATAAGAATGAATGAATTAAAAAAAATAAGGTTCTTATTTAATAATTACTATAATAATATTAAACCATCATGTTGTATTCATCTAGAAATGAAACAAATATACTTTATAATTATACTAAATTTTATATAATTTCATGAAATTTTTTTTTGTTATTCAATAAATTTTTTTTTTACCATATAATTGTTTTTAAATGATCTAATATTTTTTCTCACAGAGAAAAAGAAAACATAATTATATATATAATATATATAATATTTTTAAAACATAACAAGAAAAAATATAAAAAAAAATAACAAATAAATAAATAAAAGAATAGTACAAAATAATAATAAAATTTAAAAAGGAGAAATATTGAGATTTTTTTTTTTTTTATTATTATCCATTATTGGAAATGGATGTTATTTTTTATATAAATATATGTATACAAAATATAATAATTCATTTTGAAGATGTTTTAAAATTAAATAGTTTAAAGTGACATATATAAATATATATTATATATTAATGTTTGTTTATTTATTAAATAAATAATATTACATATATATAATATATATATATATATGTATATTATTATAATATATATAATATTTTATACAATAATAACATAAAAACAAATATATTTATAAATATAATAATAGAAATTGATTTTTTACATATTTTCTGTTCACAGTATAGGTTATTTCATTCGTTTATTTTTTTTTCTTTTTTACCATATTATTTTTAGAATTTATTCATTAATTGAATTAAATTATCATATATATATATATATATTTATACATATAGAACAATTTTTTTTTTTTTTTTTTTCCTTCTATATGTACTTAAATTTGTATTTTTAATTTTTTATTAGTTTATTTTATATCACTTATTTATTTTTATTTAAAAACTTTTATGTTATTTTAATTTTCTTTTTTTTTTTTTTGTGCTTTTATTTTAACCCCCAGTAATTAATAAATGTTATTTTATAATATTATTTAATACAATATAAAATAAAACAAAATGAATAAAAAGAAATCAAAGAAAGAACCAATAAAAAAAAAAGAATATAACAAAGTGAAACATGTAAAATTTAGAAGAATTAAGAAAATAGATTTTAAGGAGGAAAAAATACGAAAAGATAAAAGAAAATTTAATGTTTCTTTAGAAACGTAAAAAGAAATTTGATACACTTTATAAAAAAAAAGAGTATGAAAAAAAATTGATAGGGCAAAAAAATGAATACATCAACTTGAAAAAAGAATTAGAAAATGAAAATTTTGATACGGAAAGACAATGTGTTTTTATAATAAGAAATGATATTAATTGTCTGCACAACGATTCAAAATTGTTATTAAAGGTAACTATGGGCAAATGAATAATTATATATATATATATATAGATATGTGTTGAGATATTTTCTTCATTATATATTTATATATTTTATTTTATTCTATAGGAATTGAAGCTTATTAATAAGTATGATGGAATAATACTAATAAACACAGAAGAAAACATGAAAAAGCTTTATGTTATAAAACCATATATTTGCTATGGATATATTAAAAAATATAATTTTTATAATCTTATGGAAAAAAGACTTTATATAAAAGATAAAGATCAAATAAAAAGATGTGATTCGAATAAAATGATTGAACAAATATTTAGTAAAGAAGGAATATATTCCTTCAGATCTTTTTGTGATTATATTTTTGAATGCAAAGATAATGCAGATATTATAACTAAAAATTATATTTATCCATTTGATTTTTCCTTTTTAAATACCAAGATGACTTTTGACTTTTTACAATTTAAACAAGAATTTAAAGGATTCTTAAAAAATGAAATTAATGAAATATTAGAAAAAATTATATAAATTTTAAATATATTATGATAATATGAATTTGTGTAAATAACCTAATATATATCTTTTTACAATTTAAACAAGAATTTAAAGGATTCTTAAAAAATGAAATTAATGAAATATTAGAAAAAATTATATAAATTTTAAATATATTATGATAATATGAATTTGTGTAAATAACCTAATATATATCTTATAAAAATTCTATAGCCATTCACAGTTATTCGATAATATAATTATATTTAAAAAAAAATATATAAAAAGCAAAATTTTGTTTGAATTTTGCTTTTATAAAAATTTGCCATAATTATTTTATTTTATTATATTTAATTATTATTTATTTATTTTTTTTTTTTGTAATATATTTATTATATTACTGTTTATCTTCATTAATTTTTTTTTAATTAAAAATACTTAAAAAAAAAAACACAAATATATAAATATATATATATATATATAAGAATTACATAAAAATGAGGGTAAAAATACCAAAGGACATATAATTTATAAAACGATTTACATTACTGTACTAATGATATACCTCATTTTGTATTAAAAAAAAAAAATAAAAAAATAAAATAAAATATAGATTTATATATATGTGGTCGTATTTTTTTATTTTTTTTTTAATAAAATTACTATTTCAATATATAAATGTATATATTTTTTTTTTTTTTTTTTTTTTTTTTTTATTTTTTTTATTTTTTTTATATATTTTAGTTAAAGTTAAAATTCTTTTTAATAATCATATTTTTTCTATTAGGACCTACACCAATCCAAACTACTGGAGTTTGTACATACTTTTCTATAGCTAAAATATATTTCTTTGCATTTTCTGGTAATTCATCAAATTCATTACAAGTAGATATGTCTTCTTTCCATCCATTGAATTTTTCATAAACTGGTTCATATTCTTCTGATATTTCTTCTTCAACAGGGTAGCAACCCTTTTCAAGCAATTCTCCTAAAAAATAAAATAATATAAAAAAAATATATAAATGTATATATAATATATTTGAAAAATTAAAAGATAATATTTACATATTACACATTTAAAATATACAGATGTTATATTTAATACCTGTTTTTTTATTTTTAAAATTGACGCATAATAATATTTCCTCTAATCCAGATAAAACATCCAATTTTGTTAAGTTTATCATATCAATACTATTAATACACTTAACATATAATAACATTGGTATGTCTAGCCATCCACATCTTCTTGGTCTCTTGGTAGTTGTTCCATATTCATGACCTTTTTCTCTTAAATACTGACCAATGTCATTATTCAATTCAGTTAAGAAAGGGCCACAACCAACTCTGGTTAAATAACTTTTAACTACACCTACAACTAAATTCAATTTTTTATGATGAATTCCAAGTCCTGAAAAAACACCACCAACCGTTGTACAGCTACTAGTTACATATGGATATGTTCCAAAATCAATATCTAACATAGCTGCATTAGCACCTTCAATTAATACTTTTTTGTTATTTTCTAAATTTGTATTCATAAAGGAAATAACATCTACTATTCTATCTTTTAATGTTAAGTGGTAATTATAAAATAAGTTGAGTTCTTTTTCTTTGTCATATTCTGTTATATTATATAATTCCATTAAGTGGTCTATTAATTTATTGTACATATTTTTAAAGTTTTCAAAATTTTTTAAAGTTCCTAATCTTATACCTATTCTGGAAGCTTTTGTAGAATAACATGGTCCAATACCTCTTTTTGTTGTACCTATTTGTTTTCCTTCTTTTAATTTTTTTGTTTCTTGTATTGAATCAATAATTTGATGAATATCAAATAATATATGGGCTTTATTTGATAAATATAATCTATCTAATAACTTTCCTCCAACTGATTCAATTTCTTCCATTAATGATTTTACATGTATTACCATTCCGTTTCCTAATACACTTATATTATTATCATATAATACACCACATGGTAATAAATGTAAAGCATATTTCTTATCATTTACAGATATCGTATGTCCTGCATTAGCACCTCCATTAAATCTACAAGTAATATCAGAATATTCTGATAACATATCAATTATTTTTCCCTTTCCTTCATCACCCCATTGTGCACCTAATATTGCAACTACATTTCCTTTATCTACATTTTTAATATGATGATCAAATATATTCATTTTTTACAAGAATTAAAATTGACAAAATAAAATCAAATTAAAATAAATAATAATAAATAAAGAAATATATGAACATATATATATATATATATATATATATCTTTATTTATTTATAATGTAACAGGTATATGATATAATAATGCATATATATATGTTATGATCAAAATATATTAATGCCAAAATATGTAATGGATAAAATTAATTTTTAAATATTATAACTTATATTTTTATCTTCATGATAGAAAATATAATATTATATAATATAATATTATACTATTTAAAAAAATATATATTATATTATCCTTACAACACTATTTTATTTATTAACCCTTATAAATAAAATAATATAGATATATATGTATATGTATTGGAAAAATATTTTATACATTAATTATTTTTCTCTTTTTTTTTTTCTTTTTTTTATTATTATTCTCCATTTGATAAAATTAAAATAAATTAAATGATTTTAAGCCAATTTTTCTTTTTTTTATCATAAATATCATATGTTACAAATGATACTTGCTTTCTAACAATATATATGATATTGATTTATTATATATAATATAATTTAATAATAAAAAAAAAAAAAAAAAAAAAAAAAGCTCATATATATCAGATATATTAAAATTTATAATATATTCCACATATATTTATATTTTAAAAAAAAAAGAAAAAGCAAAAGAAAAACATAGGAAAAATTTACACGTTTTACATATTTTTCATTATTTTAATAATATATCTAAATTTAATAAGTATATAAAAATTTAAAAATTTGTATATAAAATATACTGAATTACCAGAAAAAAAAAAGAAAAAGAAAAAAGGGTCAGGTTAATTATGAAGCAATGAAGATTATATAATTCATATATTTTGGAGATTTTTTATTAAAACAAAATAGTGGAAAAAAATTGACATTTATATTTTTATGGAAAATGTAACAATTATGTAGAAAATAATATAATCATTATTATTATATAATATATATATATATATATATATATATAATTAAAATTATTACATTTAATTTTATAATATACATAATTATATAGTAATTTTATTTTTACCATATATATATATATTGAGTAAGAGAAATAGAAGGAAATAAAAAAATGATAATGTTTAAAGCTTATCTTCACTCATTTAATAAATCTGTTTACTAAAAAATATATATATATAATATATTATATACATATAATTTATGTTAAAAAAGAAAAAAAGGTACATAAAAAAACAACTATTTTAAAACCAATTTGAACATTAATATATATATAGATATATATTATTTTAAATAAAGTACTATTAATATCTCAAAAAAGATACATTTTGTGTAAGTTGCGATTTTTTTATGTTATCAAATTTATGTTATACTTTTTCTTTTTCTTATTTTTATAAAAATGCACTTTAATATATGGTGTTTAAGTGGCATACAATATGATTGTTCCATAAAATAAGAATAAAATTAAAATATATAAATATAATATATATATATTAGACATTAGCACAATTATTATTGCTAATAAATCTTCTCAAATATCTCCATGAGATATTCACAAGTAATACATATACTCACATATATTTATAATATATAAATGTTTCTCTATAAGAAACACCTTTTAAAACTAATTAGTTGTTATATTTAACCCTTTTCGTATATTTTACATAATATAGGATTAAAAAAAATTTTAATATATAACTATATTTTCTAATGTTAAGGTCTTATTCATATATTCTTTCCATATATATATCTTTTACTTTACTTTTTTTTAAATGAAATCATATAATTATTTTATAAATATTTTAAAAAACGTTTTAAACCTTCCTCTTTCCCTTTATTTCATTTATACTTTTCTTTCATCACGTAATTTCTTTACACTACTTAAAATAAAATATATACCTTCTTTAAAATTTTGCTTTATACAAAATTAAATAAAAACAAAAAAAAAAATTTATCATAAATTTGACATAATGCTTTTATATATATATATATATATATATATATAATTAAAAATTTCTTTTTTTCTATTTTTACATTTATAACTACTATATATGTATATATATATATATATAATATATATATATATATATATATATTATATTATACATATAAGAAAGAAAAAAATAAATTCTATACAAAAAAAAAAAAAAAAAATATATATATATATTTTTAATATAAAAAGTAAAATCAATTTACATTATATTTCCATTATAGAAATGATATTATTTCATTTATACAATATTTTTTTTTTTTTTTTTTTTTTGTTTTGATTCTTTTTTTGATAATAATTACAAATTTTGCCCTAATATAACGTTCGTTAAAATTATATAAATATACAATATATATGTATATATATATATATTTTTTTTAATTCATCAGCACATATATAACTATTATAATATAATTATATATTATATATAATATAATATATTATATGTAAATATTTTATATATATATGAATTTTTTTTTTAATACTTTTAAAAAATATATAATACCATTTATTACGTTTTAGTTTACGAAAAATGTATTATATATTTATAGTATAATATTTAAAGTATATATACAATATTATATATTATATATATTTATTTATTTATATTTCTTTTTATATTTTTTTAACTGTTGCCGCTTTGATATAATTTTCATTATATTTTTTTTTCCTTCATTTTTTTTTATTGGCAATTTTAAACTGCATGTTTTTGTGAAATAAAATTATATATATGTTTTTTCGAAGCTATTCAATTAAATGAAAAAAGTGAATAATAAATGAAAAACAAAAAGTAAAAACAAAAATACTGGAAAAGAACAAATATATATATATATATATATATTATAATAAAATCCCTAATATGATAATTTTATAAAATTATGAAGATTAAATAAACAAATGAAGTAAAAATAATAAAGTGGGAAAGCATAAAATATATCATAATTATATTATATATATAAATATAATATTTATTTATATTTCTTTAGAGTGATTGTTTAAAAGAGAAGGAAATGACAATAATTAAAAAGAGGAGAATTATAAAACATTAATAATGTTTAATATATTTGTATATAATAATATATTACATTTTTTTTGATAACGTGTAATATTTTAAATATAATATATTATATAAAATATCAATTATATTTTTTAAATAAAAGATAACCTTGTAAATAAATAAATATATATATATATATATGTATAAATTTGTACATATAAACTATTTTATGTAACATATAATTTCTGACCTTTAATTTTTGTATTGAGAGAATTCACCAAGAAATATAATAATTTTCTATATATTCCTTAAGGCAAATAAAAAAAGAGAAGAGAATTAACAAATACCTATATATATAATCATAGTAATAGACACAAAAGTATTATAAAAAATAATAAAGGAAGAAATAAAAATATACCAAACTTAAGAACAAAATATTTATTTATATATTATACACCATCAATTTTATATAAATACAACGTTCAGAATATAAAACATATAATATTTAATATAAAATGAACATCGCACTTTTTATATATTTTAATATATATAAGTAAATTAATTTTCTTTTAAAATAAATTAATAATACCATTTATTTTATGAAGAGATATTAAAAATTAGTTTATGTTAATCATATATATATATATATATATATATATAACATACATAATTCAACAGATGAAAAATGACATATTAAGGATAACTTTAAAATATTATAATTCAATATTAGAGAAGTTAATATAATATCATTTCTTCTTTTTTTTTATTGTCATAACATATATATTATATATATATATATATATATATATATATATATAGGACGAAGCCAAATATATAATAATTTAAGACAAAATTGAACATTATACATATAATATATATTGAGAGAAAGAAAAAATAAAAACATTTTTATTTCATATCCATTATATAAACCGCATATAGTAATATATAACATATACACTATATCATATTTGTATATGATTTAATGTTATAAAAAAATAATATAAATTTAATATAATAAATTAACTATTAACTATGTATAATTCGTGGTTTGAAATAGTGCGATCCATATCGCCATATAACTGGGCAATGTTAGGCATAGCCCTTTCGTTATTTCTTTCTATTATGGGTGCAGCATGGTAAAATAAATAAATAAAAAAAAAATAATAAATTTTTGAAATGTAACATTTAAACTGGGATTTTATTTAATATGATGATGATGTGGTCTCTCTACCAATATATATATATATATATAATATAGATTATTATAAAGTCATACATGTATAAATATGTTCATATATATATATATATATATATTTTTCTTTTTATAGGGGTATATTTATATGTGGTACAAGTATTGTTGGAGCTTCGGTTAAGTCACCACGTATTATTTCAAAAAATTTAATATCAATTATTTTCTGTGAAGCATTAGGTAAATATATATAATATTGTATAAAAATTATACAAAATAAATATGTAACAAATATACATATATGTATATATTACCAAACATATGATATACATATAATATTTCTTTTATTTTATGTAGGTATGTATGGTGTTATTACGGCAGTGTTTTTACAAATAAAATTTAGCGGGTTATCTACAGAAGTACACCCTCCATTAGTATTAACAAATAAAACAGATCCTTTAATTATGAACACAATAAGAGGAGGATGGGCATTATTTGCTAGTGGTCTCACTGCAGGATTATCTAACCTCGTTTCAGGGTAATTGAAAAAATTAATATAAAGAAAAAAATAAAGAGAAATAAAATTTATATTATTTAATTATTATTTATTAATGTGTTATAACCTACTAAAAAATTATTTCTTTTGTATAAATTATGTGTTGTACATTTTTCTTTTTTTTTTTTTTTTTCAGAGTTTCTGTTGGAATAACAGGAAGTTCATGTGCTATTGGAGATGCACATAGTTCTGATCTCTTTGTCCGAATGTTAATGATTGAAATTTGTGCAAGTGTTATAGGTTTGTTATATTTAATAAAAGAAAAAATATAATTAAAAAAAAAATAATAAATATAAATAAATAAATAAATATATATATATATATATATATATATATTATTTTGATTTGTTTAATTTATAGGTTTATATGGTTTAATTGTGGCTATTGTATCCATTGGAGATATTCAACTAACATAATTATTTTCGTAGAATAAATTATTAAATTTTATGATTATTACTTGTTTATTTTTTTTAATTGTTTTTGTTTCATGCATCAAGAATAATAAAATGTAAAAAAAAAAAAAAAAATTGTTTTTTTTTTTTTTTGATGCATTTTTTTATAAAATTATATACCTATATAAGATAAAATAGCGAATTACTTTTGTTACACTTATTTGTAAAAGTTTTTTAAGACAATATATATATATATATATATATATATATGTTGATTTATTTATTTAAATTTTTAGTTTAATTTATTATATTAATTTTATTTTATAATTTTTTTTTTTTTTTCTCTTTTAAACTATTTTACACTTTATATTATTATCACCATATATATGTATAATATATATATATATATATAATTCACTAAAAAAAATAAATCTTTTATTTATAACTCCCTATATTACATTTTAAAAATATTTTATATTAATTTTAAAGGAAACAATATTATACATAATTGGATGTAAAATAAAAGTTACTCTAATTTACATTTTTAATTGAAAAAAATATATAGAATATTAGGGCTCTACTTATTTTGGGCTTTGTTTATATTCGTTTTAAAATAATGGAGTTTTACGTGGCAATTAATTTGTTTCATAAAAATACAATCTTTGTTACATACAAATAAATTATATATATATATATATATATATATATATGTTTATAGAAAACGAGAAAATGTAATAATATTTAAAAATTTATATGCATAATGATAAATAATTCATATATTAATATATAAAAATAAAGCAAAAGAAAATATTTTTCTTTTAATATAATAAATATATATGATATTTGCTTTATATATAATAATACAGTTCAATATATTATATATATTTGTATATAACATCCCATACTTATATTAAGTATTACTTTTAAAATATTCACTCTATATAAATATATACGTTAAAAATATATATATATATATATATATATATATATATATATAATATATTATATTATTATTATATTTAAATTTCTTTTTTTCCCCATTTTTTTTTTTTTTTTTTTAATGAAGAAAATTTTATAGTATAGGTAAAATTATATTATAAAACATATATTGTTATATATATATATATATATATATATATATAATATATTATTATATATATAATATATTGATTATTTGAATATTTTATTTTTATAGAATGCTTTTTATACATAAAAAACTAATTTTTGAATTTTTTTTTTTTTTGTATTTTATAATTAAAATATATTTGAAAGTGAATATGATTATTTAATATAACACAAATAAATAAATAAATTTTAATATTACAAATTAAAATATAGCATTATAATTACCTTTATTTTTATAAATTAAATAAATTTATTTTTCAATGTAACGTTATATTTTTATATATTCTATATTATTAAATTATAATTGCTCGTGAAGGTATTTAAAAAATATATATATATATGGCTCTTATTATTTTTATATGTTTACCTAATCATTATAAAGTAGAATAAAAAAAATAAAACATTGAGAGGTTTAACAAAATATTATATATATATATCACAAATTGATTTTATACAATCAAGAAAATAATATTTGAACGGATATAATATTTTATAATCCATATATATTTCTATATATATATATATATATTTTTATTTAATTTTAAAAATATGGGGAAGAAAAAAAAAGTCGGTAAGGAGAGAATTGATAAATATTACAAGCTAGCCAAAACAGCAGGATACCGTGCTAGATCCGCTTTTAAGTTAATTCAAATAGCTCAAAGGTTTAACATTTTCAAAAATGCAAATATATTGATTGATTTATGTGCTGCTCCTGGTGGGTGGTTACAAGTAGCATATAAAAACATGAGTAAACAAAGTACTATCATTGGTGTGGATTTAGTACCTATTAGAAAAATAGATGATAACGTTATAACAATAAAGAGTGATATTACAACAAGTGATTGTATTAAGAAAATAAAGAATATCATAAAAATGGATAAGGCAGATGTTATATTAAATGATGGTGCTCCAAATGTAGGTACAACATATTCTTATGATAGTTTTAATCAAAATGTGTTAGTTCTTAATAGTATTAAAATAGCTTATATTTTCTTAAAGAAGAAAGGTATATTTATTACAAAGGTTTTTCGAAATGAAGAGTACATATCTTTAATTTGGGTTTTAGAAAAATTATTTGGTGATGTGAAACATATGAAACCAAGAAGTAGTAGAGAAATATCTTCTGAAATTTATTTAGTTGGTCTTAATTTTTTAGGTAAAAAGGTAGATAAAAAATTATTTGACTATACGTATATTTTTAGTGAACAATTTAAGAAGGATTCAAATAAAGTAAGCATATTGGAAATACCACAAGAATCTTATTTGGATAATAATGAAAATGATTTTAGTGATGATGAAAGTAATGATGATAAAAAGGCTGGAGAAAAAATTGACAAAAAAAAGAAAAAAGGACTTTCTACTATTTTAAAAGAAAAGAAAAAAAAAAATAGACAAGGTTATGATATTGGTGATGATTATAGAGCTACAGATATATGTACCTTCATAAAAAGTGATAATTATGTTGATTTATTAATAAAAAATAATAAATTTACATTTGATAAAAATTACAAGAATTCTACAGATCCTATGATTAAAACTATATATGAATGTATACATAATAATGAATGTACAACAAAAGAAATATTTCTGCTTTGTAATGATTTAAAAGTATTAGGTAAGTCTGATTTATATCATTTAATCAAATGGAGATATAAAATTAAAAAGAGCGTTCAAAATGAAACTGCAAAAAAAAAAAAAAATTTAGATAGTGATAATCATGATGAGGAGCAAACTATGCAAGAATTTTCCGATATGAAAGACTCCTCACAAATAGATGATATGAATACAATTGTTGATAAAAATTTATCAGAGAATGAATTAGATAATACTTCAGATGAAGCTACAGAAAAAGATGAAAAAGATCAAGTTGATGAAATAGATGAATTTTCTGCATATATTGAAAAAAAAAATAAAAAAGAACAAAAAAAAAAAGAAAAAAAATTAAAAAAAGAACTTGAAAAAAAAAAGAAAAGTAATAAAGGTCATCAATTAGATTATGATGAAAATGAAATACATTTTAATAAGGATATACTTAAATTGCTTAATAAACAAAAATTTGAAGATCATCTAAAAATTTTAAATAATACCCAGAAGGATGATCTAGAAATGGAAAATTATGAAGATACGTCAAGTGAAACAGAAAACGTTGAACATATATTACAGCTAAAAAACTCAAATTTAGACAAATTAGAATATTTGGTAGATTTAGATTATGAAAAACAAAAAATGAAAGAAAAAAAATTAAACGAAGAAAAAAGTAATGAAAAATTGACCAGAAGGAAAAGAGCCATGGACTTTAAGAATGAAGAACTTATGAAAATACAAAGAATGATGGAATTAAAAAATGAGCAACTGTTGATGGAAAAAAAACTTAAGGAATATTTAAGCGATGATGACGATGATGAGGATGAAGATGACGATGAGGATGACGATGAAGATGACGATGAGGATGACGATGAGGATGACTATGACTATGATAATGAAGAAAAAAAAAAACAACAAAAAGATAAACGTGATGATGACCAATACGATAATAAAAATTTGAACAATGATAACGATGTTGATTCTTTAGAAACTGCTCAAGATATATTCAAAGAAAATAAACATATCAAAAGCATGGTTGATAAAATTATTCGTTTAAGAAGGAGTGTTAAAAATGAAGAAGAAAAATCAAATGTTAAGCATTTCTTTGATCAAAATATATTTTCCAATATATTTAGTCAATTAGATGAAGACGATATGAATGCAGAATATGAAAGTGTTATTAGAAATCAAAAGAATGTACGAAAGAAGGATGATTCAGATAATGATAGCTCAATTTCTAATGATGATAATGAAAGCATAAAAGAAATGGATGAAAATAATTTACCGAAAATACCTTTACCGGACAAACTAGCCAAAAAAGAAAAAAAAAAAAAATTAAAAGAAAAATATGGAAATAATGAAGTAAAAATGAAAAATTCTTCCTTCTCTATAGTAAAAACAGATGAAAATGCACAAAACCTTAATAATTATTTTTCTAATTTAGTTAAGGATGAAGATGAACTAGCTTTTATTAAATGTATAGGAGAAAAGTTGATTCATAAAAAAAGTAGAATGGATCTTATAGATGATTCATTTAATAGATATTCATATATGGAAGATGAAGCTAATTTACCTGATTGGTTCTTGGAAGAAGAAAAAAAATACAGAAGACCTGTTATTCCGATTGATAAGAAAATATTAGATCAATATAAAGGAAAAATTAATAAAATAACAAAAATGCCTATTAAAAAAGTTATTGAGGCAAAAATGAGAAATAAAAAAAGAGAAATAACAAAAATGAAAAAACTTGAAGCGAAAATTGGAAAAATTGAAAAAAATGAAGATGATCCATTCCTTAAACAAAAGGCTATAACCAATTTATTGAAGAAAAATAAATCAGGTAAAAATAATATACATATTTATTTTTTAATTATTTTTATGAAATGTGTATATATATATATATATATATATTTTTATTTATTTTTGCCCTTATAATTTTTTATATATTTTTATTTTTTAGATAAAAAAAGAGATAAATCTTATGTCGTTTGTACTGGAAAAGGATCCAAAATGACAAAAAAGAAAAAGAACAAAAAAGGCAAAACGATGGTTAAATATGTAGATAAAAGACTAAAAAAAGATAAAAAGGCTAAAAAGAGAATAGAGAAAAAAAGAAACAATAAATCAAGAAATAAATATTCTAAATCGAAGCCATTTAAATTTAGAAAAAAATTTTAATTTTTTTTTATTTTTATATTATATGAATTTTGTATGAACAAAAAAAATTTTATCATTTTGTATCTGTTTAAATTTTATGTTCCAATAATCTTTTATTGTATGTGCATAAGCACTCCACTATAAAAATTAAAATATATATATTATTTATATAGATAATTTATTATTTTATTATATATTTTTTTTTTTTTTTTTTTATGTTTATTTGTTTTAAATATTTTCATTAATAAATTAATAAAGTTATGTTAATAGGTTTTTATTTCTTCCTTTTTTCTTTATTTTATAAATAAATTTAAAAAAATATATTAGTCTAATTAAAATTTATATTTCATTACAACATATATTCTATGAACAGTTATATATATATATATATTAACAGTTTAGGACATATAAAATATAAAATTATAGTAATATAATTATAAAATAATAAAAAATATGATTATGTTATTTTTACTGTGATTAATATAAAATTATCAAATTTTTACAGTATATTTTTTTATGTTATATTATTAATAGATATAAACTCTATTTTACATTTGCAACATTTTGAAAAGTACAACAAAAAAAAATAAATAATTAAATAGACATATACTTTTGTGCATAATTTATTTTTAAGTATATTATTTCTCTAAAACAAAAAAAAAATAAAATACCTAAAAAAAATATGAAAAAGATATATTCAAAATACTATATTATATATATATTTTACTATTACGCAGGAATGCACACAATAATAAAAAAAATATATTATTATATATATATATATATATATATATATTAAATAAAATAATATTACTTTTATAAAATATATATTTATTATTTTGATTTTCTTTTTTTCTTTCATTTTGCTTTCCTTTTTTCTACAAATATGTTATGTATATATTTTCTTAATTAAAGATATTTATATATATATATATATATATATTTAAAATTTGTTTATATAATAAAAAAAAAAATAATTATAAAAAAAATAAGATATCTAAAAAGGTACAGAAATAAAGCATTAAATAAGAAAAAAAAAAAAAAAAAAAATTTTAAACTATCTTTTTGTTATCCTTTCGTATAAAACATAATTCTATAAAAAGATCCGAATCCAAAATGATGAACTACGCTAAAATTCCTTTAAAAAAATATTATTTAGAATCACAAGGGAAATATTTGTGTATAGTAAATATTGAAAATAATGTAAAGAATATATTAAAAATCAATTATTCAGAAAATATAAATATAACAAAAGAGCAAGAGTATATAGATAATAAAAACACTACCATCGAAAATGATAATAAAAATAAATTTTGGTTTTATGGATGTTTAGGTATAATAAAAGCAGAAGATATTAATTTCTTGGTAATTGTATCAGAGGCTGAAGTGGTATGTAATATATTTAATAGATCTATATATAGAATAAAAAGAATATCGTTTGTACAACTAAATTATGAACAAATAAATAAGAGTGCAAATGAATTATATGAGTATGAAATATGTTATTTAGGAAGTAATGGAAATCTAACTTCATTAAATAATATTAAAAAAGATGAGAACAAGAAATTTTTTTGTAACAAAAATAAAATAGAGACAAAAAATTATTTTGATAACTTATTTCAATCAACAAATTTCTTATTAGGAAATTGTGTTTACAAACATAACAGATTCTATTATAATGAAACATATATTCATAAATTCAAAAACTGTACATTAAAAGAGGATGTATTGAAAATTATAACATATTTTCTGCATGCTTTTAATAAAGGCCCGTTTTATTTCTCTTACTACTACAATTTAACAATATCACTGCAAAATCAATATATGAATGAACAGGACAAGAGAAATGACATGGATAAAAAAAAAAATATTTACTCAAAAATTTCAGAAACTGCATCAAAGAAATTGAATATATATTCAAACAGAAATAATAATAATAGTAATAATAATGATAATGATAATAATAATAATAATAATAATAATGTGAATAAAGTTCAGTTTAACGAAATTAATGATGAATATACATGGAATTGGAAAATATTAGATACATTTAGAAATGTAGATGCATTTGGTTTTGTTGTATTTTTAATTCATGGATACATAAATACAAATATCTTAGAGGTAGAGGATAACAAAAAAATTTGTTTATATTTGATATCTAGAAAATGTAAAAACAGAAGTGGTGTTAGGTTTTGGTGTAGAGGTAGTAATGAAAATGGAGATGTAGCAAATTTTGTGGAAACTGAACAAATAGTAGTTTTTAAAAATAAGGAAAGGATAAATATTTTTAGTTATATAATAGTTAGAGGTTCCATACCAGTATTGTGGAAACAACAACCAACCTTAAGTATAAGACCAGCAATACATGTATGTCCAAATATGAATGAAAATAAACGTATATTAAATTTACATATGAAAAAATTACAAACTAATTATGGAAAAATATCTATTACAAATTTAATAAATAAAAAGTTTGGAGAAAAATATTTAGGAGAATGTTTTGAAAATTGTTTAAGTGAATGTAATGTAGAACATAATTTTACTTGGTTTGATTTCCATAGTGAATTTAAAAAATTAAATCTTGAAAATTTGAATCATATGTTAGAAAAAGTAGTAAATGATTTAAATAAATTTTCGTATTTTTCATTTAGCATACCAATTGGAAATGATAAAAATCTAATGAATGATTATGATGTATTAAATTATAATAATTTTCAGTTTAATTTATGGAAAGACGTACAAATTTATAGTTATCAAAATGGAGTGTTCCGTGTTAATTGTATAGATTGTTTAGATAGGACTAATGTTTTTCAGAGTTTTCTATCAAAATATGTTCTATATTTACAATTAAAAAGTATAGATATAAAATTACAGCAACATGATAATTTCCCTTTTTATTTCTTCAATAATAAGTATGATGAAATATCATATAGAAGAATATGGATTAATAACGCTAATGCTATTAGTTTAATATACAGTGGTGCAGGTGCTTTAAAAAATGATATAACACAAAATGGGAAAAGAACAATTAGTGGCTTATTTCAAGATTTATATTGTATAATTGTTAGATATGTAAATAATAATTTTTTAGATGGATATAATAATGATTGTATAAATATGGCTATAAATGAAAAAATTAAATTTATACATAATTTTAATATCAACAAAGGTAATAGTAATCCTTTAATACAAGTACTTGTCGAATTTATTATCATTTTTTCAACAGCCATATGTACAAGCCCAGTACAAAATTTTATTAAAAGTGTATACTTTTGTTCACATAATTGTACTATAAATATGTTATCACGTAGTATTAATTATATCTTTCTTTTGTTAAAAAATAATTTCCATTTATTTTTGTTTCCATATAATCATGCAAAATATCTTAGTTTTATTTCAATCCTAGCAAAAACATCTGGAGTCTTCTCTACTTCTTTTCTTATTTTTTTATTTTTTTGTTTATATGTTTTTACTCAACGAAGAAGAGTCATTTCATCTCCTAAATTGGACGCCAATTGTTAAAATGGGAAAAGAAACAATATATATATATATATATATATATATATATATAGGTATATATATTTATATATGTTTATTTATTTATTCATTTATTTTCGTAATTTTAAATGTTTTTTGAGTGAAAACATATTTTATGGAAATTAAAAAAAAAAAAATTATTTTTCCGATATTAATTAATATTATATTTATATTTTATAATTTTCCATTTAACAAATAGTGCTTTATTTTTTTTTTTTTTTTTTGTTATCTCTAATTATTTTTTAAAGCCTAGTAACATCATTATATATACATATATATATATATATATTTTATTTATTATTTAACCCTTATTTTATTGTTCTTCAAGTTATAAATAACAAATATATATAATGATTAATAATTGAAAAAAGTGTGTATTGTTATGGTATGAATATATAAAGTAAAAAAAAAAAAAAAAAAAAAAATTAAAAAAATAGAACAATTGAATAATCTTTACTTTAAATATTTAAATATAAGTGTGCATAATATAATTTAGGCATACATAATATTTTTGCTTAAAATATAGAATGAAAAAAAAAAAAAAAATTCTGTTTTTTTTCTTTTTAAAAAAAGTAAAAATATATTGATATGGATAGTTCATTTATAGTTATATGTTTAATAAATTTTGATTAATTTTTTCCATTGTAACCTTTTTTTATCACATAGTTATTTATATATAGTAGTATATATATATTATTTATATTATAGATGTTATTTTTTAAATTAAGAATTATTTTAAAAATATTATACCTTCTATATAATCTTATTATATATGTATATAAAGATTATATAATTTCATATTATTTTTTTTTTTAATATATCATGTTATTTATTTGTATAGCCTTTCCCCCTTTTCTGTAATATATATATATATATATATATATATATATTTATCTGATAATTTTATATGTATATATATATATAATATATATATATTTTTTTTTACTTCTATGAAACCATCATATTATATCATAGAAAAAATAAAATTTCAACATATATGAAACTATCAATAATATAAAAAATAAAGTCATAAGTTATATTAAAATTTGTACATTTAGGAAAAGTATAAAATCAAAAATATGAATGATAAAAATAACATCCATAATAATAATTATTATTTAAAACTGGAAAACCTGAACAACAATTGGAGCAATAATATTAATAATAATAATAATAATAATAATATGTATAATACCTATAATAATAATAATAATATATATAATACCTATAATAATAATAATATGTATAATACCTATAATAATAATAATGATATGTATAATACCTATAATAATAATAATAATAATATATATTATAACTATAATAATAATATGTATAATAACCATAATAATAGAAATATTAATTATAAAGGTTATAAATTAAAAAAAAACTATCATACATATTCAAATATAAATATATCAAGGAATACAAATTATTATTACCCTCCTGAGAATAAAAATGTGACTAATGAGTATTATAAATATGACTTTGATAATGTGGAAAAAAGAGAGTGTAATATAATAAATGATAAATCTTATAAAATTGAAGACAAAACAGATATGAAAAATGATATATTATATATTCAAAATAATAGCTTATACAATCATCAACCTACAATTAATAATAACACACAAGAATTATACCATAATAATAATAATTACAATAACGATATATATTTTTATGAACCTTGTGAAAAAGATGATTATTTGGATTCCTCTATAAAAGATATATACTTTGATATTTATAGTAATGATATAAATGAAAACATAAATAATAAAACCAATGATATTATAAATAATAATGAAAAAAGTAATAAATGTGAAGAGAATATAAATATTTCAAATAATACTCATGAATATAAAAATTTTGTAAATGATGATAAACAATTATTATTAGACCATATAAAAAGACTTGAATATCAAAATAATATATTCCTTAATAATATGTTGAATATGTATTATGTATGTATTGATTATATAAAGTTACAAGATGATAAAATTAAAAAACATGAAGAAGTTATCAATTCACAAAAGGAATTTATTTCCAATTTAAAGAAAAGGTTATCTTCTAATGATAACACAAGTGTAGCAAATGATTTAAATATTAATCATATCAATAATTAAAAACATATTACGAAATGAAACATATTTGTTCATAATTCAATAAATAAATAAATATATATATATATATATATATATACCATTTGTATATTGGTTTATATTATATTATTTTTTTTTTTTTTTATGTTATAAATTTTTTTTTTAATTTAAAACCATGATCATATAAACAAACAAAGTATTTTTTAGTTATAATCAATATGTTATATTAATATGGACAAAATATATACATACACTATACGTCTACAAAGAAAAAAAAAAAAATCATATCTATGTATATATATATATATGTAAAATGTTGTAATAAAATATTTCGTTTATATACCAATATAAGTTGTAGACAAATGACTGTATTTTTTAAAATTTTAATAATAATATAAAAGAATTCTTATATAGAGATCTATTAATATAAATGATTTCATGACCAACCATATTATATTTTTCTTCATAAGAAAAAACATTTATATATTAATAACACTACTTAAATATGATTAAAATTACGTAAATTACTTATTTATAAAAAAAAAAAAAAAGAGAAAAGAAAAATGCACAGGTTGATATATGTTCAAAATCAATATATGTATGATAAAAAAAAAAGCACTAATATTAAAATAATAGAAGAAGAAAGAGATAAACATTTATATGTAATTAAAAGTATCCCTTTAAAAGGAAAGCAATTAAATGTTAAGAAAGATACAGGATTATGTAATAAATATAATATAAATAACTCCTTAAATTATGAGATGAAAAAGAAGGTGGAATATTATACTAATAATAAACGTAATCATTTAAATAGTAAGAATAATACATTCTTTTTATACAATATAAATAATTCAAATAATGAAAAAAAAATTTCTCATAATAAACAAATACAATTTAAAAATAATAACATGTGTTACATAAATGTTAATAAGTCATTTAATAATGAGGCAAATGATATAAAGCAAATTCGAACAAATAGTTGTATCAGTTATTTAAATAAAATAAAAAAAAATGGAAATAAATATTATCATATATATAAAAATATGTATGGTAAAACAACACAAGTTGATAATATGTATAGAACAAATATAAGTACGTCTTCCAAAAAAAATATGAATAATAATAATTCTTTTGGTAAATATATGATACAAAATATTATAAACAATAATATTTATAGTGCAAATAATAATATAAATTATAATATTCAACAACTGAATATAAATTGTAATGAAAAAAATTGTTCTCATAAATTAAATAAAAGTGGTCTTATAAAAACATATTCCTTTAATAATTATAATAATCCTTATGGCACATATAAAAAAGGACAAATAATAATTAAAAATAAATCACTTATACAACAAAAATGGGGAAACAAATATATATATAGGAACAAACAAGAAAATACAAATTATTCACCATGCTATTACATGAAATGTAAAGAAAACAAATCAAACCTTAGTTGTTATAAAAAATGTTGCTATTTAAAAGATTCTAGTGATAAATTAAAAACAATATATACAAATAATAAAAAATATCATTCCTATAAAAACCTAGGTAACATAAAAAGTACTCAAGGTTATAGTCCATTATCCAGTAGATCTATACATAAATTTGAATTAAAAAAAAAATTATCGAACATAAGAAATTGGAAATACTTTTATAGGGTCCATAATAATAATAATAAAAAAAAAAGAAAAAAAAAAAAAAAAAAATTTTTTTCTTGTTCTGTCTTTCGATATGATAATATAAAAAGTAATACGCTTCCGAATAAAACATATCATACGAATGATAATAATAAAAAAGATATGTGCCCCAAAACGATTTCTTTAATCATAAAAAAGGAAAACCCTACAATAAGAAGAAATAAAGACAACGATGATGACAACATTATTCCCAACAATAATTATTTCATTAATCTATTAGTAAGTGGTGAAAAGGAGGCAAATCTACTTATTGAAAAAGCATATAAAAATAGAGATGATTTAATGAAGCATATGAATGAAAAAATTGAAGATGAAATAAATGAATTCAGAATTAAGGAACATATGAAATATGAACTAAGTTATAAGCAAATGGAAGAAGAAATGAAAAATTATGAACTACTCATACAAAATGAATTAGATAATATGGAATTACAAACAAAACAAATTACATTAAATATTGAAGATATATCTGATTATGTAATAAGACATATTATTCATGTGAATTTAACTATAGGATATAATTTATTAAAAGGATTTCTACCTATACAGAATATTCTAAATATTAAATTATCATCTGAACTAGAAATATATATTAATAAAAAAAAAAAAGAAAAAATATATTTTAATATATGATTTTATAAATTTTTAAATTCATTATTACAATAAACATAACAAATGTTTAAACAATTAATGTTTTTTTATATAATATTATATTTTTTTATTGTTTTTAATTTGAAATTTAAAAAGTTAGAGAATATATAATTATATTATGTATTTCTATATATATATTATATGTACATAATTATTTAATGAAAAAAAAAAAAAAAAAAAATTATATGAAATGAAATGAAAACAAAGTTATATATTCTTCTATAAACATATGTTTGTTATTCTTTTTTTATTCAATACAAAATATTTGAAATTTTAGTTTCTTTATCATCTAAAAAAGAAAATGAAAATTAACAAAACATAAAAAAAAAAAAAAAAAGAAGAGAAATTACTCATTTTGTTCGTTATTCTTTGTTCTTTCTTGATCAATTAATTCCACCTAAAAATAAAAAAAAAATATATGTATATTATAGAATATGTCAATATATATATATATATATATATATATAATCCAAACTAACCATTGAATTTATTTCTTGTTCGTCGATAAAAGTTAAATCCTTCTCTGTGAGTAATGCAACTTCTACATTTTTACTACTTAATTCAACAACCTACAAAATAATATATATATATATATATATACATATAATAAATATAAAAAATGTGATTAGTCGTGTTGATGTACTCATATATTTTTACCTCAAATATAGCTTTTAAAGCTAAAAAGATACAATCTTTCTGTTCCATATTTTCTTGATAGTTTTTTTCTAAAAACTCTTGTACAATCTTTGCATTTTTTCCAATAGCTTGAGCTTTCCAAGCTGCATAAATACCACTTGGTTCGGTTTGATAAATACATATTTCTTTATTGTTTTTAAAACCAGCTATTAGTGTGGCTATACCAAATGGTCTTACACCACCTCTATGTGTAAATTTCTGTTGAACTTTTGCAACATATTTTGCAATATAATCCACGGGTGCCGGTTCATCCATATTTAAATAATATCTCTGGCATTCTAATCGAGTCTATAAAAGTAAATAATAAAATAAATAAATAAATATATATATATATATATATATAATATTTATAACTCAAAATGTATTCCAATATATCATATCGTATTATTAACATAAGATACATATTTTTTTATGTATACGGTCATTAATTTTACCTTATTGACTAATACTCTTGCATCAGCATTTAAACCAGCAAAGGCCAAACAATTATGATCATCTAATTTAATCAATTTTTCAGTAGTTTTGGGGTTTTGTAATTTAGGTATATTCTTTTTTTCAACTGCTAAAACAGCGAAATTTGAACTTTTTATAGCTACAGCACAGCCTCCCTTTTTAACTGCTTCTAAGGCATGTTCTACTTGTAGCAAATGTCCATCAGGACTAAAAACTGTTATAGCTCTATCATAAGACATGTTCCTATATTATTATTATTTTTATTATTATTTTTTTTTTTTTTTTCTCTTTTTTAATATATATTTATTCCTATTTCGAAAACCTATGATTTAAAAAAAAAAAAAAAAAAAAGTGTTATATATATATATATATATATATATATATATATTATCATACATATATATTGAAAAAAATTTATATACATAAATTAAATTTTTATTTATTATACAACCATGTATGCCATTATTACATATATTAGTAACATAATTATGAAAATATAAAAATATCTCTGTGATGTAATACAAATGAATAAAAAGTAAAATAATAACAAGAATAAAATAGAAAAAAAAAAATTAATAATACTTATATATATATTATATACAAATAATATAAAAATATTATACGCAATGATGATTACAATAAAATCATACCTATCGATGAGAACTATAATATATAATGTTATTATAACACGATCTTTGTTTAAAAAAAAAATAAATAAGGAAAGAAATATATAATATGAAAAAATAAATTATAGAAATATTTTCGTTAAAATATAATATACAAAATAAATATACAATTGTGTATAAATATAAACAAACTCAATCCTTTAATATATAAAATATTATATTATTTTATGAATAAATAAATAAATATATATAATTATATATATATTATTATATATTTTTATAGCATATAAATTTACAATTAAAGAATACAATAAATTTTGTTTATTCGTTTTTTGTATCTTATTTTTTATGTAATATTATTTCATATATATAATAATATCATATTAATACTACTTGTTCATTTTAACAATTTCTTACACCCCAAAATAAGAAATTTTAAATATTTATATAAAGTATAAACAAAAAGATAAAGAAAAAAAAAAGAAGCTTTTTTCTGAAATTATTATATATTAATTATAATAGATGTATTCATTCATATCGTTAATATGAAAAAGAAAAATTAATATATACATAAAAAAAAAAAGGATAAATATATATATATATATATATATATATATATTATGTATATTTATATATATAATATTATTTATAATTATTTTTTTTTTCTTTACTAAATAATATTTTTTCCTAATCCATTAATATATAATAAACTTATATATATATATACATTTATTTTAGTGCTTATTTGAATAAAAATAATATCCCATAATATAAATATTTATATATGTATATATTTTTTTATTACTATTCATTAATATATTATTATATTATATATAATACATATATGTATGTATTAATAATATTAGTCAAATATTGTTTTATATTTATCAATATATTTTCATTTTTGTTATCAACTTAAAATTTAACCATTTTTTTTTTTGCCATTATTTGTTATATATTATAATGATATTTCAATAAAACTTATATATATTATTGAAATAAGAAAATATATTTTGTAGTTTTTTTTTTTTTTTTTTTCTTTTATATATTATTTTCCATAATAATATTTTCATAAATAAATATATATATATATATATATATTACCCTTTTTGATTATATGTTTTTTCAATATATATATGTATAATCTTAATTTATTTCTTTAATCAAGTGTGATTAAGTAATATATATATATATATATATATATATATATTTATTTATTTAATTTATATATATAATATTTTTATTATCTTATTAATTTTAATATGGCTAGAAGATATGATAGTAGAACAACTACCTTTTCTCCAGAAGGAAGGTTATACCAAGTAGAATATGCTTTGGAAGCCATAAATAATGCAAGTATAACAATTGGATTAATAACAAAAGATGGAGTAATATTAGGAGCTGATAAAGTTTTTATATCCAAATTAATTGATAAAGCTAATAATTATGAAAAAATATATAAAATTGATAAACATATATTTTGTGGTGTAGCAGGATTAAATGCAGACGCTAATATTTTAATAAATCAATCTAGAT
>NC_031493.1:1854013-1882099 GCF_001602025.1 Plasmodium gaboni | reverse complement strand
TTTCATCTATATTTATAATTTTTTTTTTATTTGATGTAGAAATCTTAATTTATATACTAAACTATATTAATGAAAAACGAAAATTAAAAAAAAAAAATTAATAAAGCAAGGTAAACATTTTTGAAGAATTATAAAACAACCTACATAAAGAAATCAAGGTCTAATTTATTTATTTTTTTTTTTCTATGGACTTATATAAATATTCTTGTTGATGTGTATAAAAAATATATATTTAATTATATATAATTTTTAGTACGTTATGAAAATATAAGAAATGATTCAACAGTTATAAAGAAAGTTATTTTTCATTTTCATATATATTTTTTTTTTATATTTGTATAACTTATACAATATTAACGCAAAAAAATAAAATAATGTCATATCATCTAGTGGAAACATTTCTGATTAAGAATATATATAGATAATAAAAATATATTGTCCTTTTAATTTATATTATTTTTTATTTTATTATATATATATATATATATATATATATATATATATATATATTTCATTTATTTATTTATTTATTTATTTCTATTCATACATTTTATATGTGTAAGAAACTAAAAATAAAAATATAACTTCATGTTATTTATATGCATTATAAAATAACAAATATTTGACATGACCACCTATTTTATTTTTTTATTTATGTACCATATTGTTTTCTTTTATACAAACAAAACCAAAAATAAAATAAAATAAACAAATAAAAAGGAAAGAATAAACTAATAATGTTTTTGAATTCTTATATATATAAATATATATATTATTATTAGTGTAATAAAAGGAAAAAATATATATATATTTTTTCTAAATAATTAAAAAATATAATATATATTATTTAAAATAAACACTTTTGTTAAATCTGTTGAATTTTTTAACATTTTATAAATATTTTCATATGGTAAAATATAATAATCTATGTATTATATATAATTATATATTTTCAATTTTTATGATGAAAGAGAATTCTCACAAAAGTATAAAAAATTATTATATATAATTATAATATAATATATATAATATAATATTATATAAATATATATAATAAATATATACATATTTTTTTATTATACAGTTTCAAAATAATGTATATATTATCTTATTTAATTTTTTTTTTTTTTTTTTTTTTAATATGCACATAAAATCATATAATATTAAATACCATTTATATATATATATATAAATATAATATATTGATATATACATAAATATTTATATATATAATATTTAAAATGTATATTATATATACAATGTATATTTGTATGTAAATATCTTCCCATTTTATTATTATTATTATATATATATATATATATATGAATATATTTAATATATTGATAATATAATTATATAGCAATATTACGTACATATTATAATTTATATATATATCTTTTTTTTTTTTTTTTTTTTTTTCTTTTTTAATTATATAGTAAAAATATCATAAATGATTTATAAAAATTTTAAATAATATAGAAAAAACAAAAAAAAGAAAAAACTGTTTTTAATTATATTTATTTTAAAACATATTATAATTTTATATTTACATATATATTTTTTTTTCAATATAAAATATTTTCACCATAAAAAAATATTTTATGTTAATAGATTTATATTATATATATATATATATATACATAATATATTATATATATAATATATATTATGTTTTATATAATAAATATATATATTTATACACATAAAAAAAAATAATTTGAACTATTTATTTATAAAAAAAAAAAATAACCAAATACAATAATTGGTTAAAATAAACAAGCAATGACACAGAGAGAAAAAAAAAAAAAAAAAACAATGAAATAAATTATTTTTAAAATATTGTTCTGTAAGTATATAGAGTTTATTTATTATTTTTTCGATTTTTTTTTTAAATATAAATAAATAATTATACATATTTATAATTTTTTTTATACCATATTATATTTTTATAGATATATATTATGCTATATTATTATATTATATACATATATGTATATAGTTTAATTTTAATTTTTTTTTTTTTTTTTTTTTTGAATAGAATATAATAATTTTATAGTAACATTTAAGACATATATATATATATATATATATATATATATATATATATATATATCATTATAGTCAGAATAAAATCATTTAGTTCTTTTTTTTTTTCTTTTTTTTTTTTTTATAAAATTATTTATTTTTTAAATTAATGTCAAAATGAATATATTTAGACTGATCGGTGATATTTTGCACTTAGTAAGTATGTATATACTTATTATGAAATTAAAGAAATCAAAGAATTGTATAGGAATATCATGTCGTATGCAAGAATTGTATTTAATTGTATTTTTATGCAGGTAAGAAGAAAGAAAATATGTACATAAAATAAATATGTATTTTGTAAGAAATAAATGAAGATACATGTATATTTATATATTTATATATTTATTTAATTAATATTTTCTTTTACAGATATATTGATCTCTTTTTTGTTTTTGTGAGTTTTTACAATACAGTTATGAAAATAACTTTCATACTAACAATAGCATATACTATATATTTAATAAGATTGAAACTACCCATATCTCAAACATACAATAGAAAAGTAGACAATTTTAAAAGTGAAAAATATTTGATTCCTCCATGTTTAGGTATTAAAAACGCCAAAAAGTACATATATATGTGAATATTTATATTATATATAAAATATTTACGTCAAGATTTTGATTAAAAATTTTTCTATGTGTATTTAATATATATATATATATATATTTATTTATTTTTCCTTCTTCAGTTTTGAGTTTGTTAACCTGTAAAACATACAACTTGTATAACATTTTATGGTCCTTTTCTATATGGTTAGAAAGTGTCGCTATATTGCCTCAACTAGTATTACTTGAAAAACAAAGAGAAGTTGAAAATATTACCTCCCACTATGTTATTACTATGGGATTATATAGAGCTTTCTATATTTTAAATTGGATATATAGATATTTCTTTGATGACAAACCATATATTAATGTAGTAGGATGGATTGGTGGTTTAATACAAACATTATTATATATAGATTTCTTTTATTATTTTGCCTTAGCAAAATGGTATGGAAAAAAATTAGTTCTTCCCTTTAATGGTGAAGTATAATATAAAGGTATATAATTAAAAATATAAAAACAGGAAGAATTTAATAATTTCAGATCATTAGAAAATTGAGAAGTTTAATAATATTCTGTATTCTAAGAAGTATATATAAATAAAAATATAATACAACAATAACAATGGAAAATTAAAGAAATATGTAGAATGTAAAATAATATACCATTTGAAATTATATATAAACATATATACACATATATATATGTTGCCTATATATTAACCAATTGTTCAAAAAAAATTATTTTATTCCATATTTGTCAAAAGTATATATATATATATATATATATATATATATATATATTCAAAAATATTGTCACAAAAAAAAAAAAAAAAAAAAAATGTTAATTTGTCGAAATATTATAATAATTTTATGCACCAAGAAAAATACTAGGTTAATATTTTTAGAAATCATATATATGTGTATATGCCCATTCATTTTTTTTTTTTATTAATAAATAAATATATCTATGTATATATATCTATATATATATATATTATATTTAATGATTTTTTAAAAAAATATATTTAATACATTTTTTTATACAAAACATGTAAAATGTTTACTAATTATATATCTATACGAATATATAATAATAACAATTCATTAATGTGATCATCTGTTTTTTTTTTTTTTTTTAAATATTTCAAAAAAAGTAGAAAAAAAAACAGTTTTATTTAGTTGTTCACAAAAAAAAAAAAAAAAAATAATTTACAATATATATATGAGTATATTCTTTTTTTGTTTAAGATTCATTTTTTTTTAAATATTGGAAATGTTTTAAAGGAATATTCCTTTTGAGGTTATTCCTTAAAAATGTAGAAGCTACATAAATGAAAAATCTAAGTCTGAAACATGTTTATTCCTGAGAAGAGACTTAGTAAATCTTGTTTTGCATATAGCGCAAGATAATCTATCCTTATTTGTTTGTAAATTTTTTTCTGAACAATATATAGCCAAACAACATGAACATATATAAGCTATATCAATTTGCTTATTATGGCATGTGCAGACAGCTATATTTGTATCTTCATTTAGATAGGTGTTTGAAAAATATTTTCTAGTATTAACAGAAGGTAGGTACCAAAAGATTATAGTCTGAGTTAATATATCTTGAATATTACCATAAGGGTTAATACTTTGAAATATTGTATTATCTAAATATAATCCATTGGTTATATTACATATTTGTTCCAGAATTTGTGTTTTATAATTAAGAGAGAAAACATCAATTATAATATTATTTCGTTTAGCATTATATGCAATATTCATTAATTGTGTATATTGATTTGTATAATAATGACTTTTTGATATATCTAATAAAAATAATCTAGTATTAATATTTTCATATAAATTACGTATTCTATTATTATAACATAAAGCTATTGTTAAAGCTGATGATAATGAGCTTTCACTCATTTTTTCTTTTTTATTTTCATTAATAAAATTAACTAACTTATCATATGTATCACTACAAAAATCATTTTCTGTTAAATTGTTTTTAGCAAATGATATATAATTCTCATATATGATTTTACAATTATTACTACAAGTAGATATAATGCATATTCTTTCAGAATTACACATTACACAATAAAAGCGAATAAACTGAAAAACAGATTTTAAAAATTCATGTAATTTTAATGATCTCATAATATTATTTTCAAATTTTATTTGAACTCCCTCACACCATATTAATAAATTTACATCAATTATTAAAATTAAATGATTCTTAACAAGTTCTTCATCTTTTATTATGTCATCTTTCTTAGTAGTCTCCTCATTTTTCTCCATTTTTGTGATAATACGTATATATATACATCATATTGAATATATTTATCTCTTTTGTAATATATATATATATATATATATACATATATATGTATATATTTTTATTAGTTACAGTATTAAATTACAAATAGAAGATATAACTATATTTCTATAATCAAGATTTTTTTTTTTTAAAAAGATTATAAGCAATCACAAGTATTATATCTTAATATAATAGTGGTAAACTTCTGTAATATAACATGTCATAATATATAATACATATAGATATATATAAGTGTTTTTCCTTATAATAAAAATCATATACTTCTTTATGTAAAATAAAACATTTAAGAATATTTTATTAGTACGTGAAAAATTTTTTAAAAACAAAAAAAAAAAAAAAAAAAAAAAGAATTAAATAAAAAAAAATATAAAATTTACATTTATACAAGAACAGAGTATTTATTAAATAAATTAAAAAAAGAAAATAATATAAAAATGAGTTATAATTAAAAAATAAAATAAAGAAGGTATAATTAAAAAAAAAATTAAATTAACTATAATTTCCTAATTTATGAATAGCACGATGAATTAAAATATATATATATATATATATATATAGTAATAATATTTTATACATATTGAATATATTATTTTATTTTTATATAACTTATAAGTATATATATATATATATATATATAAACAAAAAATATATGTAAAGAAAAGAAAAGAGGAATATCCTTATGAACAAATGGTATTTGATATCAATGCAATATAATTCATTAATCAATAAAATATACATATTTAAAAAAAAAAAAAAAAAAAAAAATTTTCATATATTTAATTACTTAATACAGGATCTGAAAGAATTTCTACATTTTTTTTATGCAAATTTGAAACATCAATATGTCGTTGAAGCATTTCTTCATTTAAAAATTTTCTCAAGCAAATAAAACAAATATTTATGTTATTATCTGATTGTTCGCTTATAATATCTTTTTCACCATTATTATTTATATGTTCATTATTATTGTTATAAATATTTGAATGATTAAAAGAATTATTTGATATATTCGTGTATCTCTTTTTCATATCATTATTATTATTAATATTATTTAATATATTATCAGAAGGTTTCACATTTTTTTTATAATCATTATTTAAAAAATTATCAATACGCTGCTTATTATTACAATCATCATGACTTTGCTCTTCAATTATATTAGTATCTGATATATTATCTTTATTTTTTATTGTTCCTTTATTCAATCCTTCGTTATTGTCTCCCTTCTCATAATCGTCATTGTTATCATTACCTTCATCATCTTCTTCATCCTCATCATCTGCCGAATCTGTGGTAAAATGTTTTTTTATAATTTCTTTATTTTTTTTTTCCAAAATAGATAAGTTATTTTCATTCATGTTCATTTGTTCAATGTTTTTTTTGGAGGCCAGAGCTATTTCTTTTGCTTTTTCTACAAATGACGAAATTTTGTTTAGTATAACCTTTTCATTGTTATTTTTTTTTTCATTTTCCTTTTCTATGTTATAATTACATGCCTTCTCTTCCAGAATATGACCATTACTTGTATTATTATTATTGATATTATCATGTTTATTATCACCATTTATAGGTACTTGTTGGTGGGTTTCTTTGTGCTCCTTATTTTTCGATGCATCCATTGAAGAAAACCTCTTATCATAATCTTCTTTTTCATATGAATATTCACCAAGATTATCCAAATAAACTCTAATCAGGCATTTTAAATTCTCTTCCCAAATATAATAACCTTTTGAGAGAGACATATAATATTTTGTATTATTATCAAAATATAATTGATACAAAGTGTGATAATAATATTGACTATTGTAATCAAAGAAAAACTCGGATAATTCAGGTTTTCCATTTTTTAGAATAATAATTTGTGAAGACCACATCAAGAAATAAGTATAATAAAGTATATTCATATGTACTACTGCTTCAAAATAATTAACAAAAAAATTAAAATACGGAATATTATTTTTAACAATTGTAGCTGAGCTTTTACTTATATCGAGTTTGGCCATTTGAATACAATTAAAAAAATATTGTTTTTCTTTTTCATATACATAATCTAATTTTAAATAGTTATCTTGAAAATTAAGATAATAATTATTTTCCATATTATTCATTATCTTTTTTGCCATATTTATATTATAAAATTCAATAAAGCAAAACCCTTTTTTTTTAACAGAACCTTTAATATCATTGAATAAATAAATACAACTTACCTCATTCTTATCAAATGTTACATTTAAAAATTGTATGAAATCTTTAATTAGTATATTTCCATCCATATTTTTTAAAATAAGCATATTACTATTTTGATCATCACATATTATCTCTTTATTAATATTTTCAAAATTATGAGAATCTTTAAATTTGTGAAATGGGTTATATGAATAGAATATATTATTATTTGACAATTTTAAATGGTTATTTTCATTCCCCTTATTATAAATATTATCATTATTATTATTACTAATATTATTGTTTGTATTTTTATAAGTATCGTTCAAAATATTTTCATAATTATTCTCCATATTGTTATATACATATGCATTTTGCATATTCAAAGTATCAGACATGATATGATTATATGTACCTTTATCAACATGTATATTATTATATACATTTTTATTATTTCTTAAATATAAATTATTTTCTTGATTGTTTATATTATTTTTTATAAATGTACTAATGGTACTAGTTTCTTTGTCTACTAATTTTGCATCACTCGTTTTGAGAGCTTTGCAAAAGTGACAAGCTGTTCTTCTAGAGAAGTTTAAGAAATTACAAGCTGAACAATACCAATCACTCACTTTATTACTAACAGTTTTTTCTTCAACATTTTTCCCTTTATTTTTTAATTTGAATAAGGGGAATATATAAGATATATTATTTTTTATTTCAATACAATTATCTTTCTCATAAAGTGAAAATAATTTGCCAGAAGCTTCATCAGAAGGAAATTCTATAATACAACACTGATCATCATTTATTCTATTGTCTAATAAAAAATTAGATTGAATTTTTTGTTGTATTATATTAAAATATGAATTATTTTTTAAAAACTCTAAATTTTCTTTTACAAATAATTCATCTTTTATAGAAAAATACGATAATTTATTTATATATATATTAACCGGTAATGAAAAAGCATTGTTTATAGATATATTTCTAATTAACTCATCTATTTCATCTTCTGAAATATTATCAAGTAATTTGTATATAAATATAAATCTTGATAACAAAATATTTGGTTTCATTTCTAATATATCATCTATATTTCTAATTTTTTTAAACTTATTATCATAACATGTATAATCTTTATCATCTTTATATTCGTATGTGTTATTCTTTTTTTTTTTATATTTATAAAAATTACTTTCTGAAGCAGATGAATAATCTTTATTCTTGTCATCTTCACTTAAATCTTCGCCTGATTTATTTCTTTCATCTTCTTTACTTTTAGCAACGGATCTCTTTCTTCTATTTTCATTTTTGTTATATAAACTGTTGTTGTTATTATTATGGTTCATTGTTTTAGTATGTTGATTATTCCTTTCAAGGTTACTTTCTTTGTATTTATCATAAGGTTCTGAGTTATTTCCTCTATTATAATCTTTTTCTTGACTTACATAACTATGTTTTCTTTCATCATATTTTCTCTTTCCTCTATAATATTCATTATTTTTGCTATCTTGATATTTTTTATCATATTTTTTATCATACTTGTCATCGTAATTTTTGTTATACTTGTCATCATAATTTTTGTTATACTTGTCATCATAATTTTTGTTATACCTGTCATCATAATTTTTATCATACTTATCATCGTATTTTTTGTTATACTTGTTATCATATTTTTTATCCATATAATCTCTAGAATTATATTTATTTTTTCCAAACATATTTTTATTATTATCTATGACGCTTTGATTTCTTTCCTTTTCAAAGACATCTCGATTATTATTCCTTATTTTACTTTTCTCTTTATTATTATTCCTATAATCATTTTCTTTAAAATAACTATCATGATTATTTTTATAATTCCTATAATTAGATGACATTTCCAAAACTCATTAAATTTTCATAATATTAAAATGTTATATATATAAATAAATAAATAAATATATATATATATATATATATATATATATATATATTATATATATATATTTATATATATAATAATTTCATCACTATATATTTTTCTTTTATTTATTATATGAATTTCATAATTTGATTAAATAATTATTAATATAAATATATATATATATATATATATATATTATTTCTTTTATTTTTAAGCATATTAAAAAAAATAATATGTTATTTATAATTATATAACCATATATATATATATATATATATATATATATATATATATACATATGTATTTTTATTGGAACGATAAAAAAAATTAATGCTAATTATAGATGGAGCAATAAGATATTCACATATAATATATATATTAAGAGAAAAAATAATTATTATGAACATGAAAAATAATATTATTCACATTTAGAGAATGTTAATATAATGTTTTTCATAACATATTTCTTTTTTAAATACATATATATGAAAAAAATAACCAAATATAAAATATTCATTTATTTGTAATATATAAACACAAAGAGGAAATTTCACTTTTTTTTTTTTTTTTTTTTTATTTACATTATATGATAAAAAATATACATATATTTTTTGCTATTTCTTAATCATTTAAAATTTATTTGTTGATATATATACATATATATGTTTCATTTTTTATTTATTATGATTATTTCTTTATGTTTTTTCCTTTTTTATTTTTATTAAAATTATTTTATACAAAGAGTGTGTATATTTGTTTCTTTGTTTATTTGTTCATTTGTTCATTTGTTCATTTGTTTATTCCTTTTATATATATATATAATAATATACTTTTTTTTTTTTTGGTGAAAATGAAATAAAAAGATTAAAATAATTTTTAACCTAACTAATACGTTTATATATTATATGTTATATATATATATATATATATATTTGCATAATTTTGTTTCTTTTTTCTTATATTATACCTTATACATATTTATTTTAAAAAATACGTAAGATGAAACGTGTTCATATGTTATAATGGATTTTTTTACTATCATATTTATACTGCTACTCGCATTTTTTTTCTTTGATTATAACTTTTGTTCTAGGGGGTTGGTGTTTTATATAGGAAACAAGTCATTAAAGCTTTTGAAAAAGTAATAATATGAAAAATAACAAACAAACAAACAAATACATATAAATAATATATAATATATAACATATAATATTTTATATATAATATATAATTTTCATTATATACCATTTAATATATAACATATTTATTATTATATACATACATATATATTCATTCAATTTAAATTTTTTTCATCTGCAGATGTAATAATTTAGAAAAGGCATACCGAAGTACCATTTATTTGATATTTCCTTTTTTACAACATATATTTGTTCACATATTTTATTATTATATAGAAAAGAAAAAAGAATATTTGAATAATTTAATTTTTGAGCAATCGAAGGAACGTTATGATATAAGAGGACAAAAGGAATTTGACTCATATAATTTTAAAAAGGAAGATATATTTAATTATATAATAGAAGGTGGTATTAAAATAAAAAATTATGTGTACAATAAAGTATTACATATATTTTTTTTTATTGTTGAATATACAAATATTTATGAAAATATCAATTTAAATTGTTATATTAACACAAGAGAAGTATTAAATAATAATAATTTTGGTGTAGTGATAATAGACTATTATTTACCTAATACTAGTATTAAAAAGAAAAAAAAAAAAAAAAAAAAAAAAGATCAAACATCTAATAATATTAATGATTCTGAAAAAATTGACCTATATGATTTAGTTAATATAAAACAAGAGAAAAAAATAAAATTTGTTTTAATTGATAATAAATGGAAAAATATCTTAGGAATAGGAAAAATAGAAGATCCAAATGTTCAACATTTATATTTGCAGGATACAGTTTTGATTCAGTATTTACAATTCTCTTGGATTTTTAAAAACCACTTTTTGAAAAAGCTATACAATGATACAAATATATCTACACACAATTATTATGATATAGAAAAAAAATCTATGCAACAAAATGATAGAGATAGTTTAAAGGAAAAATATAAAAAGACATCTATAGTACAAGAAGAATTAAATGTTGACGGAAATATTTGTAGTAATACTCATCTTAATGATAATGTAAATATTAAAGAGGAAGAATATATTAATAAAAAAAATTTTATGAATGACCAAGAAGAAATTATTATACAATCCTTAAAAAGATGGGATATAAATAAGGAAAATGTATTTAGTAACAAAGAAGGAAATTTTAATCTAATAACAAATAATTCCAAAATAATTGAAAATAAAGATTCACATATCGAAACAGAAAAAATGAAAGAAGATGATGTATATAATAATATAACCTTAAAAAAAAAAAAAACTATTATTGAAATAGAACAAAATAATATTAATACTCAAAATAATAATTGTCATAGTAATAAGCAAAAACATTATATTAATGAAGAAAAGAAAAAACAACAATTAAAATATATAAAAAATCAAAATATGATTCGAGATAAATTAAAAATGCATTTAAATAGATGGAAGTATAAAAATATCAAAGGAATTATTGTTATACTTCCTGAAATTTTTTATAATTATATAAATATGAATGATATGGAAAATAAAATACCTATTTATTATTTCCTAAAAAAAGATATAAAAATTGATACATTTACAGTTATAGCTAAATTATTAGGTTATATTTGTATACATATACACATTAATATAAACTTTGGATTCTCCATACCATTTATATTTAAATCAAAAACAACCAATATTTTAAACATATCAAATAACTTTAATCTACATATGAATAAAAACCTATTTAATATATATAATGAAAATGGAACTTGTAATATTAAAGGAGAGCACACAAATATTTCATCTGTTGATAAAAAATTCAATTGTAGTAAGTATATTTCAAAAGGGGAAATCAATAATAATAATAATAGTAAAAATAATAATAATAATAATAATATTTACTATACATCTGTATCACATATTAATGATAATGAAAAGGACAATAATAATAAACAAGATAATATTAATCTGTATACCCATATAAATGATCATATAAGTATGTATAATAATGATAACAATGAAAAGAATTCATTTGATAACAATGTATATAATAAAGAGAATGATAAAATAAAGGATACTATTAATTATATGGAACAAAATGACAAAAACTATTGTCATGATTTGTCTGTTAATAATAATTATAATGAAAGAAGTAATGAATATGATAATAATCAACAATATTTTAATAATATTAATGATGATAAGACATACCAAAATAATACACATAATAATAATATAAATAATATAAATAATAAATATATACATGCAGATTATACAACCCCCCAATTAAACAGTATCCTTGAAAATAAAATCTATATGGATGAAAATTACGCTTTCCTTTTTTCTACGCCTTTCTCATTTTTTAGTGATAATTATAATGATTTAAATATTGCAATGAACCATTTTAAAGCTATTTTTAAAAATTATAATTTTGTTTTTCTGTGTTTTAATGATGGTACTAATATTATGCTCAATTATTTCTTGGAAAAAATTTATAAAAAGAAAAAAACTAAAACTCCAGGGGGAATGACAACATTAATAAGTACAGCGGGTGTTGCTGAAAACATTAAGAACACCTTTAATCTTTATAACACTAATGCATATAAATGTCACATAAATAATTATAAAAAAAAACATGTTCATGATACTAAAGGAGACACTTATGATAATGAAAAAAAAGGACATTCAAAATTATATGCTATTGATAAAAGTGAAGAAGACAAGAAAACAAAAGGTACCTTGAATAAACCAAGTAATAAAAGTAATATAATGAGTCTTTTTTTTGGGGAAAAAAAAAAAAAAAATTTAGAGCATGAACAAATGAATGAAAGTCAAAGATTTAAGAGAATTATAAAAAAATGGAATATGCAAAAAATATTAAGTGATATAAAAGGAAATGATAAATCGAGTTTTATAAATGAAGATAAAAAGGTTAATGAAAAGAAACATAACAAAATTGATAAAAACGATACTGATGATTCCAATGCTAGTTATGATGATGAAAAAATATTAAGTCATGTAGTAAAAGAGCAAATGCATTCAGGAAAAGATGAAAAAGAAGAATTAGTAGAACCAAAAGAAAACGGTATTAAAAGTTTCCAAGAGGAGGATGAGGAAGATGAAGATGACGATCAAGGTGTAGACAATTACGATAATTATGTGGATGATATCGATAAAGATGTAGAGAATTACGACAAATATATAGATGACATTGATCAAGATGTAGAAAATTACGACAAAATTATAGATGATATAGATAAAGATATGAATGATGACCATAAGAATGTGGATGATGAGAAGAAGGTAGACGAAGTAATACCAGATGTAGAAAGAGAAGACAAAAACCTTGAAGAAAAAAATATAAATGCAAATACAAATGTAAAGGTAAATGTAAAAGATATACAATACATAACTGAGCACTATGAAGAATTGACGAAAAAACATAATACAAATCAGAATATAAATATAGACAAAAACAAAATGAATCAAATAAATAATGCGGAATTTTTGAATAATGTTGAAAATATACAAGACAGCCAAAAAAATAATAAAGTAAAGGAAGAAATGTTTACAAAAAATATCAAAAAAAATATGAAAATAAAAATGAAGAATAATGAAAATAATGATATGGGAAAATTAAGAAATATTAAAGAGAAATTAAAGAAAAAAAAAATGGAAACCCTTATGAATTTATCGAAATTAAATATTTTTCATAAAAATTCAGAACAAATGTCTGAAAAAAATATAAAAGAAGATGATGATACATATAAAGATGACTATAATACCAACGAATCGAAAATATGGAACATTTATGATAGTCATGTATCTAATGATCCACGAGGATCTGCTAGTACATATAAAAGTAATTGTAGTATAAATAAATTTGCTAATATGAGTCTAAGTAATTTTGCATCCTTTATTAAAAAACACAAGACTAATAATAGTCACCATAATTTAGTTGGTAGATTTAAGAATAATTTGGGAAATAAAGAAAATATACCTAAGGAAAATTCTGAAATAAATATGAACAAGTGTATAAATATAAATAAAGAAAAAGTGATGGAAATAGATATGAAAGAATTTGTAGAAACAAATATAAACCATGACGTTGAAAAGAATGAATATAATGATATTAACAAGAATACAAATAATGAAATTGTAAAAAGTGATAATATTGTAGATGAGAAAATTTTGAATACGGAGATTCCAAAAAAATATATAAATTATAATAATGAAAAAAATATAAAAGAAGATGTTGAAGGGAACATAGAAAATACTTCTGAAAGAGATGGAATAAAAAATTCTGAAATAAGAAAAATCAAATTAAATATATTGGAAAAATTCAGAAAAAAAGAAATAAGGAAATGTGATAATATGGATGATACCCCAGGAATATCGAACAAATTTAGGTATAGTTTTTTTAAAATTCGAAATAGATTTAAAAATAATTATAATACATGTGATAATAAGACAAATCAAGAAAAGAAAAATATGGAAAGAGACAAAATGATGATGAATTCATTTATAAAAAATAAAAATGCAAAGCTTTCAGATGAAAATAGTACCTCAACAGCAGATTCGAATTTTGATGATTATGGAAAGAAACATACAAAAGAAATATGTATCTTAATTAATTTTTCATATAATAATATGTTTGATATATTTAATTATCCTGATGATTTTATAGAAACTAAAAAACGTAAATTTTCTATAGTACATAAGTTTTTCTATTCATTAAATATATTTTTCAATTCCTTTTCTACTCTTATAAAACAGAGATATTTTTTCCGTTGTACAAGTGAGTTATCAAATTTTTTAAAAAGATCTTTATTCTATGATTTTTATAATAATTCATTGTGTAAAATCAGTACAGATGACCAAATTAGAAATAAATTTCTATTAGATATAAATAATAGCAGTAATGAATATGACTCCAAAATAAAAGGGTTAAGTGATATAACATATATATCTAATACGGAGAAAGCTAATAAACCTGGAGACCTATTAGAAAATAAATCGAATATTATAAGTGTATGTAAAGATAAAGAAAATGTGAACGGAAAAAATATAAGTACTTATATTAGTAAGGATATGGAATGTACATGGAATGATAATAATAAAAACAATAAATGTGAAAAAAATTTGGAGAATATAAAAAATGATAATATAGAAGAAATAGATAAAATTGATTTGATTAATAATAATAATAATAGTGAACATAATACGATGAGGAGTAAAATACAGAGCGAAATATATAACAATGTATCAGATATGAATAAAAAAAATATAAGTAATAATTTAAATAATGCAATGGAATATAATAAGAATTATGCTTATAATAATTCTTCCATAAGAGATAGTAATAATAATAATATGATTTTGAATGAAACCTATAATAATAAAACGTTTTGTAAAGATATATATAGTGATTCTTTTGAAAGTAAAATTAGAGTATATTTTAATATTAAATCATTATACGAAAAATGGAAAATATATTTTGAAGATAAACGAATAGATATAAGTATACAAGATAAATTTTTATATAATTTATCATTTATATATAATGTATATAATTATTTAATTTTAATATATATATATACATACTATAACGAAGAAAGTTATATAACTTTTTGTAATAATCAAAAATTTTATCAATTTATTGAAAAAGTACATTGTTATTTTAACGAAAAGAAATATAATCAAATACTTTATAAAATTCTTAGGAATAATGAATCATTTAATTCATCTATAATACCAAACTTTTTAAATTATCATGATTATAAATTATTAAAAGTATTCTTTTTCATGTTACAAAATTCATCCAATAAATTTATATCTAAAAATATACATCTCTTCAATTTCCCAGTTGTTTTCATTTTCTCTTCGGATTCCAAAAATTTTAATTTTAACCATTTTGATATTATAAAAATTTCAAAAAATAATAATATTATATATTTATTATATAAAAGGGGAAATGAAGGATTATTCTTATCAGGATTAAAACCATATATATGGATATATAGAGTTCTCTTTGATTTTGTTGAATCATTATTTTTATCCAGTTTTGACAATTAGACAGTCTTAAGAATATATACATAGTTTTAAATATATATAATTTATTTATTTTACTTAATTTTTTTTTTCTTTTTTTTGTTTATGTTTTATTATGCATATATAAATATATACATTCGAATAATTTTTTTTTTTTTTATATTTCTCTTTTAAATGTTACACAACATGTTTATATAAAAATATGTTATTATATATATATGTATATATGTTTGTGCTTTTTTTTTTTTTTTTTATAAACTTTTATACAATATATAATAAATAATGAAATATAAAAAAATAAATTATATAAAATAAGAAAAACGAAACACTAATATAGTTTTATAGAATTATATTATAAATATACCACATCATTGCTTTAACATATAAAAATATATACACAAAAATATTTATTTATAACTATGTATAATAAGGTAATAAAATATAAAAACTTGAAATAAATTTTTATGGAAATAAAAAAATATATAAACCTAAATAAAAAAAGGTTGTTCATAATTTTGTGAATTTTTTTAATAATAAAGTAGATTAGTGAAATCAAATTTTTCTGATAATAAAACATACATATATATATATATATATATATTTTTTGCTTTATTTATTTTTTTTATGTGTCTATAATGATATTTGATTTGTCTGAGTAGATGATTCACTTGATTTTGATTGGTCCTTACTATTATCATCCTTTTGGTCATCATTTACTGGTGTTATATTTACAATACGTACGGTTTTAGATGAATTAACAACCTAAAAAAAGAAGAGGAATAAAGGTGCAAATATAATATATAATACAATAGAATGAACTGATATATATTAATATATATATATAATATTTGTGGATTAAAAATCATATATATATATATATTAATAAAAACTTACCTCATTATATAATTTATAAACTAATATTAGAAAGAAAGCTAATAATAAAAAGCATAGCATTACATGGGAACTACAATGTTCATGATGTCGACAAAAGAAAGCAGTTATTGGCATACAAGGCCTATCATGAGCTAGCGTATGGACATGTGGAATATGATGTACATGAGGAGTATGATGATGCACATGTGCTAACTGATGTAAGTGATCTCCTAAATGTTGAGCCCAATGGGTTCCTACTTGGTTTATTTGATTATATATGTCATATGGACAAGGCTGCATCTTGATAAATTGATAAATAAAATGAAATAAAAAAGAAAAAATTAAATAAATAAAAAAAAAAAAAAAAAAAAAAAAAAAAAAAAAAAAAACAAAATAAAAATAAAAATAAAAATAAAAAGAAAAAGAAAAAGAAAAAGAAAAAGAATTTTACTTTTTTATGTATATAAATTTTTTATTATGTATAATTATATACTATAAATTATAATTATAAAAAAAAAAAAAAAAAATACAAAATAAGAATTAAAATAAAAATATAAATTAATATTTCACTTTATATTAAAAACTTAAGGTGCGTTTGTTATTTATTGCTATATGTTTGGTTTGATTTCCAAATTCTTTATTAAAAATATAAAGATATGAAATAAAAATATATATAAATATATAATAAAAAAGTAATAATAATTTTTATTTTATATATATATATATAAATATAAATACATTGAATTTATGTATATCCTTTTTTGGAATATATTAAAAAAAAATGAGCAAATACTTAAAATATCAAATAATATTTATAAAATAATATATACAATATATATTATATATATTAACAAATATAACTAATGAAATTATAAAACAAAAAATATTTAAATATATTATACGAATTATAAAAAATGTATCATTAATTTTTATATATTTATTTTCTATACATTATTTACTTCTACAAAAGAATGTTACGATTACAATATATATTTATAAAATAACTGTTTATTTTATAAGATAAAAGTGTTCTATATATATATATTTTTTTTTATGTTGTTTTTTTATTTCTCTTTTTTGTTCGTATTGTAAATATGCAATATTTTACTTTCATAAATGTACATAATATATATAAAATATATATAATATAAACTTCTAATTATTTAAAAAAAAAAAATAAAAAAAAAGTACTCGTAAATATAAAATATTATATATTTTTCTTATGTATTTCAAAATTTTTAATTTATTTTTTAAATTCGAGATTATATATAATGTATCCACTACACCCATTATCTGGTATAATATACATAATACATTTACAAATATTATATAAATAAAAAAAATATATATATATAAAAATATTTACGTATTTTTATTATTATTATTATTTTTTTTTTTTTTTATGAGTATTCCACAGATTGTATGGATAGATGATGATACAAATAATATAAAATAATAATAAATATGAAATAATATATATATATTTTTTTTTTAAATAAAATGAGAATAAATTTTTAGATAAAAAATTTATAAAATAATAAAATATTAAAAATATTTCTATAAAATTTTGTATTATAAAAAAAAAAAAAAAAAAAAAAAGTACTTAATATAGCAAAATATATATTTGAATTTTTTTAAAATAAATTATTTTATTATTATTTTTTTTTTTTCCTTAATTTTTTGTTTTGTCCCCCTTTTGTATATTTTTTTTTTTTTTTGGGGTATTTCTCCGTTTTTGTCCTACCCCCACAATTATTTATGTTCGCATAAAAATATGTATCTTATATTATATATGGATATATACGTATAATATTATTCCATGTATGTATTTTTTTTTTTTTCTTCTTCATATAACAAAAAAAAAAAATGGTCAAAAATAAAATAAAATAAAATAAATAAATATATATATATATATATATATATTTTTTTTTTTTTTTTTTTTTAATTTGCTATGACGAAAAGTAAAATATAATTATATTATTTTATATTTTATTATATATAATATGATTTTTTTTTTTTATATTTAGGTTCTATATATATGATAAAGCATTTAAAAAAAAATACATTTACTTTGTATATTATATTAATATTTTCTACATATAATTTTTTTTTCTCCTTTAATGCATGTATAATTATAGAACAAAATTTCTTACTAATATATTTTAAATTTATATATAAAAAATGGGTTAAAAATAATTTAATTTATCATAATATACAATAATATATATATATATATTATATTTTTTTTTTTTTTTCTACTTATTTTCATGTATTATGAATTTATATCCTAATTTATTTTATAATTATATATATTTAAAATAAAAAAAGAAAAAATATAACCTAAGTAATAAAGATTATTACATTTATTATTTTAATTCTGTTTCTTTTTTTTTCTTTCTTTTTGTATTTTTTATCTAAGTGTAAAGGCATAAATCCATAATATATATTTATTAAATATATATACCTTTTCTTATTTTATTAATAATAAGTTCATAATCAGTTAAGCATATTTATGTGTATATATAAAATATTATATATTAAATACATATGTATTTTTTAATATTATGATATTTTTTATATTAAAATTTTTTATATATTTTTCTACTGAATGCAACACCCAAAAAAAAATAATAAAATAATAAAAAATATAAAAAATATAGTAAGATTAATTAGTAAGGTTTATATTCTGAACATATTATAACTTAGTATATTTAAATGTTATATGAAAATATAAACATATTATATATATATATATATATATATATATAATTATTATTTAAGGTTTCACATATATAATTTTTATAATATTATTCTACAAATGAATATTTTCCTTTATTTCTCCTTTTCGTAAATGCATTCCTTAGAATTTCAATAAAAAATATTATTCTATAAAATATATATTATTCAATATATTATACTGCCAAAAATATATATATATATATATATATTAAAATGAAATCAAAATGTTATAATTATATAAATTGCATGTCAATTTTTTTTATAGTAATTAAAAGAAAAAAAAGATAATAATAATATCTATAGTGGAATAATAATTTTTGTATATATGTTAAAATAAAAAAATCATCTAGTATATTTATTAATATACTCCTTTTTTTCAAACTAATATATATTTAAATAACAATTAATCTTAATCATTCAAATATTTACTATAAATATTTACTGAAATTTTACAGTTGATGGAAAATCATAATATAATTTTTGTACTGTATCCTATAAAAATATTCTTATTCTTATAAGTATATATTTATTTTTTAACAGTTTTATATTTAATAAATATATATATATATATATATTTTATTACTTTTATTTTTATCAATATTGATTTATTGTTATTGCAAGAAAGCCTTTTCTTAACAAATCCTTATATATATGAAAAAGAAAAGAAATAAATGCATTTTTTTATTTTAAAATTTAAAGAAATATACTAATAATATATAATATTAATTTGTTATATATATAGTGAATATATTCAATGTATTTTTTTGACTTTTTTTTTTTATTTATTTATTTTTTTTTTTTTTCGTTTTGATATTATGGAACTCATCAATAAAAGCAGAAAAAAAAAAAAAAAGGATACCCATATATTTTCTTTTTTTATAATTTTTGTTTTATATTCTCCTATTGTGGTCATAAAATATATTCATATTTAATTTTTCATATTTTATATTTTTTAATTTAATTTGTACTTTTCTTTGTTTTATATCCTTTGTTTATAACAAATGCGGACAAAAAAATAAGGAGAGAGAATAATTAATTAAATTAAAAATATAATATTATAGAAAATAAAAGAATTAAAATAATATATATTATATATATTTTTCTTATTTTAAAAGAATATAATAAAAATTTGGTATATATATAATATAATATAATATATGAATATATTATGTTCCTAGAATTTTTAAATTATAATATTTTATTACAAAACATTAAATTCTTGTTTTTGTATTTTTTAAAATGATACGTTAAAAAAAAAAAAAAAAAAATACCTAAATATTTTTATAGTTTCATTTTTTAAATCTAGTAATATATTATTATATATATTATATTTTACATTTTTTCTGTAAAAAAGTTAATGAAATTAATATACATATAAATATATAATATATATATATATTATATATATATATTTATTTATTTATTTATATGATACATAATTTTTATTATATAATACTATTATAGACTATATATATATTAATAGTATTTACATATATACTTAAAAAATTTCTTTATGTACTTCTAAATTTAAGTATTCAAATTTTTATTATACCCTCTTTTTATCACCAGTAAATTTTTCCTGTTATATTATGTAATTCTCATTTTACATGCATTTCTATTTTTTTTTGAGAAAATAATTTACGTTATTTTTTTCATATGTACCTTTTTTTTTCCTTGTTCTTAATAAGAAAGTATTATTTTAAATGGATATATATTCCAATAATAAAATATTATTTTTCAAAAAAAAAAAAAGAAGATAATAATAATAATAATAATAATAATATATATATATATATATTTAAGAAATAATATTCTATAAATTAATAATGTTATTTTATTTTTTTTTTTTATTTCACAAGTTAATTATAAATTTTATATAAACATACTTAATGTGAAAAAAATATTTACTCATAGTATAAAAATGTATGTGCATATAAATATACCCATTTTATATATCCAAATATTAATTAAAAAAAAAAAAAAAAAAATATTCTATTATTTATATAATAATACAATATTTATATATATATGAAAATATATATTATAGTCATTTTATATTCTATATTTATTTTCATGTTATTTTAAAAATATATAATACATATTGTAAAATAATATAAGAAAAATATATAAAATATGTACATATATATATATATTATATATATAATATATCTTTTATTTTTAATATATTTTTTTCATAACATATATATTAATATTATTATTTATATATATTTATATATATAATAGATATATTATATTTATATAAAACATTAGATAAAATAAATAAGAAAATAAAAAAATTATGTAGAAATAATATCATACATCTCATATTATTTAATATATATATATATTTTTTTATTTTTAATAGAATATTGTTTAAAAATTAATATTATTATTATTAAAAAAATATATATTATATATATTTAAAAAAAAAAAAAAAAAACATAAATGGGAAAATTTTGAAATAATATTTTATAATTTTGTAATTTCTATAAATTTTCCATTCTTAGAATATTTTTATAAGTAATATTTTTTTTGATGTTTAAATAATTTTTATTTATACATATATATTTTTTTTTATTAATATTTATCTAATATATATAAATATAATATAATAATTGATATAAGAATATATACTATATATTATATATATATATATATAATTTTATAGATTCCGTTGTATGATTTTATATGTTTGAAAAAATATATATATTGTTAATATATAATAAGTACTAATTAGATGTAAAATTGGTTTTGTTTTTTATGTTTTTTTGTTATATAATAAAATATTATTATATGCACAAGATTGTTATTATATTAATATTATATGTATATATATATATTTTTTATTTTATTATTATTATTTTTTTAAATATATTTGTTCTATTTTTATTTATTTAATTTTTTGGGATAATCTATAAAAATATTTAAATTAAGTTTTAGTCCGTGATTTTTATTTTAATATATATATATATATATATATATATATATATTTACATAATCGTTTAATATATTGTATTGGATTAAATAAAAATTAAAAAATATATTTAAAATATATTTAATAAAAAATATATAAATTATTATTAATATATATAGAATATATATAAATATATATATATATATATATATATAAACATATATATTCAAATGAAGACATACAATTCTGTAAATAATATTATGGGATTCCAAGGGGAACAAAACAGTATTGTTCCATCTTATAATAAAACAAGTATGGAGAAATCATCAAATAAAAGAAATATTAAAGGAAGTATTTATTCTTTTCATTTTCTTGTTAAAATATTTGCATTTTCACTCTTCATATGGACCTTGTATACATCACACAATGTAAGATAATAGAAAGGATGCTATATAAATATATACATATATATATGTGTATTATTTTTTTATTTTATTTTTTTTTATTGTATTATATAATATTTTGTGTTTTCATGTATATGTGCCATTTCATAATATTTACATGCTGTATTATACATATATATATATATATATATATATATATATCATTATTCTTATAATTGCATACATATAATTGTTAACTAATTTATTTATTATAGGGAAACGTTAGTAAGAATGCTGACACTGTGAACACAACTCAAGGATTAAGCAAAGGAAGAACTTTAGCGCAACGAGATCATAACGAAGAAACTGAAGATGTAAATCTTAAGGCCTATCATACTGGTGAACGTACTGGATATAGTGAAGTAAAACATAGACGTACATTTTCACATTCTCAAGAAGGAGATTCAAATACATTTGAAGCTAGAGAAGAAAATGAAGTAAGTGGTGATTATGTAGAACAACAGAATTATGATGATGGGTCAAGTCAAAAAAATGGAGATTTTAAAGCAGTTTTTAAAAAAGCTGATAATTTTATTGAAACCAAGTTAGTTAGTGCTTTACATCCAAAAAAAAATCACTTATTAAAATTAGCTATTCTTGCATTCCCAATAATCATGGAACATGTATCTAATATATTTAAAAGAAGACAATTTAAATATATCGGATCTGCTATGCATTTGGTTTGTCTTGTATTCTATGTTTACATATTCAAAGTAATTGTTAATCATTTATTAACAAATAAAGAAGACAAATTTGGTCATTTTGAACCACATGGAAATTATCCAAACGATGATGGTAATTACAACCCTGGTTATAATAGACCTAAAAGAAGAAAAAAAGATCATAGAAGATACGAAGATGGAAATCAATATCAAGATGAAGAAATAGTTGAAGTTTAAGCTTCTTTTTTTTTTTTTTTTTTTTTTTTTTTCCTTCCTTTTATAAATTAATTAAAAATTTATTTTATATATATATTTTATTAATAAAAAAAAAAAAAAAAAAAAAAAAAATTGAATGATTATTTCAAATTTTTTTAATTTTAATATTTCCTTGTTTATTTAATTATTTTATTTATTTTTAATAATGTCAATTGTTTATATTCGTATTTTATTTGTGAATGTATGACTGATTATTTATTATTTTTTTAAAAGTTTTTTTTTTTTTTTTTTTTTAAATATACATTATATGTATGTATATATATATATATTATATTTATTTCTTGAGTTTTTAAGAATATAGATTAATATTCAAATTTTTTAATTCATATTCAGCAATTTTTTTTTAATATTTTTTAAAACATTTTTAAATAAACTTTTTACTCACTATATATAAATTTTTATATTTTTTATTGATAGATGGATATATACTTTTATAGTGACAATTATAAATATATATATATATTGGTGTTTATTCATATATGTGTAGGTGTGTATATAAATATTTATATCGAATGGATACATTCTTTTTCCTTAATTTTTTTTTTTTATAGAATAATTTAAGAAATCATCACAAAATCATATTTTCAGTTTTATAAAATAATACACACTAATAAAAAAAAATAAAAATAATAAGACATATTTTTATTATAATAATGAATTAATATTTCTACTAACGCTTTTCTTCTTTTTTATAACGTCTATATTTTAATTAATGAGGTGCATTGAATATTTCAGCATATTTTATACATATAAAGATTTACGAATTTTCATATTAAATAAATAAAAATATGGCATGTACTTAAATATAAAGAATAATAAAACGAAGTTAAAATGTTTTTTTTTTTTTTTTTTTTTTTGATTATAATATATAAAAGAACTGTATAATAAGAAGATATATTCTCAAATATATATATATATATATATATATATATATATATAGAAAAAATAAAAATTATAAAAATGCATTAAGGAAAATAATTACCCAATTAATACTTATCATAAAAATTATAACCACTCCTTTTTTTATTATTTTAAATGTTACATTTTTAGAAAATGTAAGAACTTTCCATTATTTATTATTAGCACTGTAATAATATATCTTCTTATTACATATTTTTTTCATTTTTAATAAAATAAATAATTAAAATAATATTAGTTTAAAAAAAAAAACATAATATATTTGCTCCCATTATCAGAATATAAATTAAAAATATATTCCTTCTAAAAACATGGAAATGATTAATTTAGAAAAAATAAACATATGAACAAATAAACACATAGTAATAATATAATAGTGATAATTTATATTCATTTTGATGATATTAATTATTTTAATTAATTATTACTAAAATATATATATATTTATATATGTGTATAACATTTATATAATAAAACGAATAACATTATATATATATATATATTTTTTTTTTATTATTATTTTAAATAGTTAACATTCGATTAGCACCAATAAAAACAAATTATTTTAAAAACACCATATTAAAAATAATTCATGTATAAAATATTATATATATATATATATTTATATAAATTTTTTTTTTTTTTTTTTGTGCCATACTTGATTTACGGAATTTGTTAGTTTAAAATAATATTTATCCAAGTTAAAAATATTGAATAGGGAAAAAAAAATTAATAATTAATATAATATATATATATATATCTGAACTTTTTTTAAATATGCATATAATGAATATTAAATATTATATATATATAAATATATGTAATAATAAAATTTTATCTTTTTTTTTTTTTTTTTTTTTTTTTTTTGGTTTTTTTATTTCTCCTTTTTTTTGGTTTCTTTTTTTTTTTTTTCTTTTTTTTTTTTTTTTAATTTTTTAAAATATACATTTTCATATATTATATTTTATATATAATTTTAAGTAAAGTGTTTTATAATATATTAAAATGGTATTATATATATATATATTATTATATATATATATATATAATAATAATAATATTATTTATTTATAATAAAAGTATAATATAAGAAAAATTATGTATGCATTATTATATATAATAAATTAATTTTTCGTAGATAAAAACATATTAAAAAAGAAGGTTGTATATAATATTATTATATATATTATATATAGTTCGAATGAACGAATATACAACATATAAAGAATTATATAAATATTATAAATATAATAATATTATCTTTGTCAATGTTTATTTTATTAGATAATCTATTAATATATATTATGGTAATTGTATATTTAAATATCATATCATATATTTATATAATATATATATATTTACGTAACATTGTCATATATATACATACATACATACATACATAAATACATACATACTCTTTGTGTTTTTTTTGGTGAATATAAAAATAAATGAACACCAAAACAAATAAATATAACGTAAAACAGAATAAAATAAAATATATTAAAAGGAATAATTCAATGACTGTATTATAAAAACAGAAAATCTAAATCATAAATTTATATTTTTGTTCAGATTTGTTCCTTTTTTTTTTTTTTTTTTTTTTTGTTTTTAGTTATTATTGAATAAAATACATAAAAGAAATAAAAAAAATAATATTTTTTCTTATTCGAAAAATTAGTCCATTATTCATTAGAATAATTAAGAAAGAATAAATATATATAAATATTTGTGTATATATTATAGTAGATATATACAAGTATAAATTATTTATATATATATGAATTATTTTTTTTATGGTGTTTTATTTTATTTTTTTAGTATAAGTCTTTTTTTTTTTTCATAAAAAATTTATAGTATATATATATGTAATGTCAGTGAAATCATATCTTTAAAATAAAAACAAGCTGTATACATATATTTAATTATATATATATTTGTATTTATTTATTTCATTTTAATTTTGTTTTTTTTTTTTTTATTTGTTTTTTTTTGTATGAATATACAAATCATAATATACATTATTATTAGTTTTGTATATAGCATATATAATTTTGAAAGTAACTTATAATATTATTGAATAATTTGTTATATATTAGAACCTCAAAAAGAGGAGAAAAAAAAAAAAAAATAGAAAAGCATATGGAATTGAATACCTATAACAATATTAATTCTACAGATAAATTATTTCAAACTCCATTAACTAGTGTATTAAATCATGACAAAAAAGTAGTTGAGAAAATAGATAAGGACCATGTTGTCCAACTTTTTTATATATTAACTATTATGATTTTAAAATATGTATTTAAACGAGTGAATAAGGTAAGATAAAATGAAATATAATAAAAAATATATATACGTATTTACTATTATTTTGTATATATATATATATATATATATATATATATTTTACTTTTGGTATTAATTTTTTGCGCATCTTAAATATATAATTTTTAGGATATTAAGAAAAAGAAAAGGACAAAAAAATGCTGTAAGGCACTAAAATATGTTAATACTAATGAAGTTGATACTATAATAAAGAAGGATGTAAATGGTGAATACGCAAATACACATGAAATGGTAGAACAAAAAAAAGATGAATGCGATTTAAAATATACAAGGGTTAGAATTTTAAATGAATTGTTTAAAGAAATAGAACATAAATGTAAAGATCCAAAAAAAGAGCACAATATAAAAAATAAGGAGAAGGAAGAAGATGAAAAAGTTAAGTTGAATGAAGAACACTGTGCAGAAGAAAAAGAGAAAAATAAACATAAGTGCAATGATAAAGAAAAGGAAAAGCATAAAAATAAAGATCATGATAAAGACAACGTTAAAGATAAAGGTAAAGATAAAGATAGCGATAAATGTAAAGACAGCGATAAATGTAAAGACAGCGACAAATGTAAAGACAGCGATAAATGTAAAGACAGCGATAAATGTAAAGATAAAGACAAAGATAAGTCAAAAGAAATAATTCTACAAGAAGGTACGGAAGAAAAACGATTAATAGAAAAAGGTGTAGAAAAATTTCAATCAGGAATGAAAAAAATAAAAGAATGG
>NC_031493.1:1811013-1853983 GCF_001602025.1 Plasmodium gaboni | reverse complement strand
GAAATTGAGGTACCTCATGGAAAAGTTCAAGAGTTTGAAGAAGGAATAGAATTGTTTGATGAAGGAGTAAAATTACTTAAAGGAAGTGCAGGATTGGAAGATGATGGAAGTGAAATAAATGAAATAGAAATTGTTTTTGAAAAACCAAATATTACAGAAGAAGAAAAAAAAAAGAAAAAAAAACAGCTAGTAGAAAATTGGATTAATGATATAAATAAAATGGTTGATACAGAAGTTCATAAAATTATATCAGAAATAGAAAACGATAAAGATGACATGTCACATTACTTAGAAGAAAATATTGAATCTTATGAAATGTCTAGTCAAGAAATGAATCTAACAAAAACTAAGGCATATAATAATATGTCAGAAGTGACACAAATGAATGAGCAAAATTTTAATCAACATTCAAATGTAAATAACTATGAAAATATAAATACAAATACAAGTGTAAATTTATTTAACAATTTAAGTACAAATATAATTCCTCAAGATCTTTTACATAACCATTCAAGTGAAAATACAAATTCTGAAGAAGATTTAAATAATAGTTTAAATGCATATGGAAATAATGACAAAGATGTAAATAAAATGGAAGGACATAAACTAAATATATTTGAACGTAAAAGTAAAGCATGGAATGAATGGAAAAAAAATACAGAAATAGAATGGGCATCGTTTATGCAATTGGAACAAGAAAAAAAAAGAAAATTCATAAATAAAAAAATTAACGATTGGGAAGAATGGTTTCCAACAATATATAATAATTGGCTAGCTTATGTTAATAACTTGGAAGAAGATTTTATGCATGATAAATGGGAATTTTGGTTAAATTGGAAAAAAGACGATTGGGAAAAGTTGATAGACTCTGAGTGGACCAAACAAATGGAAATAAAATTTAGAGAATTTATGAGAACAGCAGAAAGTAGTTTAAAACAAAAACAAATGAAACGTTGGAGTGTATGGAAATCTAATAAATGGAATGGTTTAAATGGATGGAAAAAAAGAGATTGGAATTTTGAAGGTGATGATATGTGGGTAAATCAATATACGCCTGTACAAAATGAAAACAAACTGAAATGGCAAGAATTATCTATACAAGAAGACATCGAATGGTTAGATTGGGTAAAAGAAAAAGAAAGTTATATGAATAATAAACAATGTACAGTATGGGAAACATGGAAAGAAGAAAAAAGAAAATGGTTTGAAAAATATATTAATATAATTAAGAAGGATTGGTTAGATCATAAACCATGGAAAATTTGGAAAGTACAAAGAAATAAAATGTTTCAACCGCTCGAAAGTTCAGAAAATGAAGAATTATATGATATTGAGCATAATGAAAAGCTAGCTGTTTTGTTTGAATATTAAAAGTAATATAATATATATGTATATATATATATATATATATATATATATATTATATGCATATTAAAATAAAATACATTGATACAAATTAAATGGCTGCTGTCATTTACCTATGTATTTCAATTAAAATATATATATATATATATATATATATATATATTATTTATAAGTAGGATCATTATTTATAATGATTTTAATATTTATCTCCCTTGTTTTTATAATAAAAGAAAAGGTAATATCTATTAACAGAATTATATATTCTGATATACAGAACAATTGTTATATAATATAAACAAAACACAAGAAATAAATTAAAAAAATAAATAAATAAAATAATATAAAATAAAATAAAATGAAAAAAATTTTAAAAAAAAATTTTTAACAATGTCAAAGTTATTAATTTTTACATAATTTTTTTAAATACATCATAATTTGAATATGTCACCTTTTTTATAATGAACTTATTTTATAAAAAAGGATTTGTTTACCCAATTATATTTTTTATGTATATATTTGTGTATATTATTTTATTTATTTATTTTTTTTTTTTTATAATTAATATAATTTTTGTTCTCATTTTACCCTTTTTCTTTTATTTGATTTTTAATATATTTTTTTTATTATTATGAAACTTTTAGTATATCTTCAATTCAATCTGATTTTTGTAAATATAAAAGATTATATATAAAATTATATAGTTTATATGTTCTATAATAAATATATAAAATCATATTTTGCGTGATACTTTAAAAATATACATAACGACTATTGAATAATAATATGGCAACAAAAAATTATAAAGATATATATATATATATATATATATATGTTGTTTATATTTAGATAATAAAAATTTTTAAATTGCACTTTATTATATAAACATATATATTATTCCCATTAAAATATAATATCTCTTAAAATATATATATTATATATAAACCACATAAAATATATATATTTATATTTATATATTTATAATTGACAATTACTTGGTTATATAATAGTCAAGTCTTTTTTATTATAATTATAATATTTTATTGTATTGTTGTATGGTATTATATATATATATTTCATGAAGTCTTTAATGAAAGAAATATAATATAAATATTTATATATTTTTTTTTTTATTTTTCTAATATAATATGCTTTTAGTCTTTTCAACTATTAATACTTCATTTTTTATATAAAATTTAATTGTTCTTTATAGTTCAAAATATATACATATAATATATATTTATATTTCTTCTATATATACTTATATTTACATCCTTAAAGGAAAATGCAACATGCTAACAAATATTTCTTATTTCTTGATTATATTAAATTAAAATATTTAAATAAAATTTACATATAAAAAATTATAAAAATATGTATTCTTATTTTATTTATAAAATATAATATTTTTATTATTTGTTTAATTATTTATATCAATTTATAAAATGTAAAATATTTCTATATATATATATTATATTTGGATGTGGGTTGTTCCTTTTTTCGTAGGATATTTATGCGTACTACTATGTGGACAATAAAAAAAAAAAAAATAATAATAAAACCATTTTGATAATATATATATATATATATTTTTCATATTTGCATGGGTTCTGATAGATATATAAAATTTTATAAAAAATATAATCATTTATTAAAAATTAAAATTATAAATAATAATGAAGAATATATAATTCGAAAAAAATAATAAATAAAATAATTTTTTAATATAGAAAATCAAAAATGGACTAAACCATATTTATCTAAAAAAGGAATTATAATAATTCGACACTTAAAAAAATATATATAGATTTATTATTTTTGACAGGATTTCTTATTTTATTTTTTTTTTTTTTTTTATAAAATTTTTTGTATCTCCTATATTTAATGTATAAAGAATAATAATATAAAGATGCTTATTGATTTTTAATAAATTATATAAAGAAGTCCTGAAAAAAAGAAAATAAAAAAAAAAAAAAAAAAGTGAAAATAAATAAACATGTTGTACAATAATATAATGAATAATGAAATGTAATTTGTTTTAAATAATGCTCTATTGTAATTTATATACGATTTGATATAATATATATATATATATATATATATATTTTTTATTTGAACCATAATATTTTCTCCAATGAGAGTTTTCTGGGTTGTACTTTGTTACTTGCATACTTTGGTAAAATAATTATACATAAAATGATATAACAAAAAAGAAAAAAACAAAATTAATAATAATAAATATTATTATTATAAACATAATAATATTCTTCACAACATATATATTATTTTTATTTTTTTTTTTAATACAATTTTGTTTAGGTGGAGAGAGTAAATATAAAAATACAATTTATTAGTCTACTACCAAATATAAAAAAGTATTCTATTTATTAATTTAATTTAAAAAAAAAAAAAAAAAAAGAAATAATAAAAATAGAATTAATACATATGTATATTTTTTGTTAATCTTAATAAAATGTCTATTGTTATTAATATACATAACTTACATATATATAAAATATATATATATATATATATATATATATTTATATTATTTTATTTTTATTTTTTTACTTTATAGTTATCCTGATACTTACTTTTTTGATTATTCAAAGATAGAATGGAATAGAAAACTAGCTGAGGTATTTACCTACACAGATGATAATATTGTAAATACATTAGGTTCTAATATTAAAGAAGTAGAACATCAATATAATAGAGGTGAAATAAATATCCCTGAAGGTGTAGTAGGGCATGGATGTGAAAATTTAAGAGAAATATTTCCTGAATTAGTTGATGAATTAGTTCTGTGGAATTATGATAAAGAACTGAAAAAAGAAAAAGAATTATATAAAACTACTTATAATGTATTAAAAACATTTGAGAGTGAGGTAAACGTATATAACAATGATTCACTTCGAAGTATGAACACAATATTACGATCATTATATAAATCTATATCATATAATGATATAAGGTTATTACGATTAATGTGTGGAAACAATATGGACTTAAATATTAATGCTAATGGACAATTAATGGTTAATGGTAAATGTGTTTCGGATTATTTAACTAACATTTCCTTTGAAACTAATATAGAATTTGTTTCAGATGATATAAAATCAAGTATAAATAAAAAAGTTACTCTACACCATGGGAAGTTATTACATTTAACTTCTGAATTTATAAAATTACAAAGATATATTAAATATTTACATTTGATTGTTGTTAGAATGCCTTTAGTTTATTTTCGAAGTGCTAATAACTTTTTACTTATGTTTCAAATTAATGCAATGCTAATACTTGAAGAAAGACTAAATAACGTATTATATATGAATTATTTAGAACAATTAAGTTTAGGAAAAAATTATTATACTCTTAATATTGATACTCTGCTTTTTTTAATTAATGATATGCTTAGAATAACAAAATCGACTATAGATTCAGAAGTGCATAGATCTTTTGTGAAGTTAAATAAAGCTCTTAATGGAGATTTGAAATGTATATTAGCTATATTTTTATATATATTGAATGAAGCAAAGTCAGAAAATAAAAGATCTATGCAAACGTTAGAAGGAGAAACACAAGATGATATAAATAATCATCCTATTTTATTAAATGTGAATAAAATATTATTAGATGAACAAAAAAACATTAAACTATTAAAAGACAAATTTCAAATGTTTGTAAAAAATGTATTTAATTTTGATATTAATGAACCTACTATACGAAATCTGCAACAAAAATTATATGAATTCAGAAAAGCAGAAATTATGAATCTATTTTATATTACAGCTCATCAAATAATTACATTGAAACAAATAATTAAATATAAAAATTTTATTGAAGATTTAAAAAAAAAAGGACAACAACGTAGATCGTTATATAGGAGATTAATTGATAGTTTTATACTTCCACAATATACTGGAGTTTTAACATTTCATACAGATGAATATGATTTATTGTTAAGTGATTTTTTGCGTATAAAAGAAGAAGGAAATATTCATTTTAATCTCTTAGGGGGAAATAAAACCTTAAGAAGCTTGTCAAAACAATGTCTTTTTGAAATAAACAAATTAAAAATTCTTAATAAATTATATTTTGAGTTAATGGAAGCAATTGATATCTTACATGATGCCTCAATAGAAGATCGAAATGAAAAAATTTATAGTAAAAAAAAAATTATATTTTATTTATATGTAATTAAAAAATTCAATGACAGATGGGTATAGACATACAAACATAAATATATATATATATATTTAATAAAACATATGCAATTTGTAAATTTAAAAATCTTTCCACTTTATAATAATAAAATATGCCTTTGTAAACTCAAATATTTTAAAACAATACATATCTTTTTATGTACATTCCGATATATATTTTGTTATATTATATATATATATATACAAATGAAGTAAAAAAATCTGTGATAGATCTATTCCATTAGCTATATATTTGTATATATATCTTGTCATCCATTTTTATGTATTATATTTTTATTTTTTATTTGTTAAATAAATTCATTTAATATATAATTTAGTATATGAATTATTAATTTGTTATAATACATATTTATGTATAGAAATTATAAAATAAATTACGTCTTATAATTATCATTAAAAAAAAATAATAAACTAAAATGAACTTACACATACCCATATTAATATGTGTATATATAAAAGTCAAACGATAAAAAAAAAAAAAAAATATATAAAAAATAAGACAACAGGAAAAAATTGATTCTATAGAATTAATATATTTATATAATAAATATAATATATTCATCAAAATATTCAAATATATATATATATATATATATATATATATATATATATATGTGTTTATGCACAAATATAAATGTTATTATTAATAGTCTATATAATATCCTTAAAAAAGGAAAAAATATAAAAAAATAATCAATATTATTTAAAAGTAAATATTATCAAGATGTTATTTGTTTTATATTATTAATAAATATCTCTTTATGATGTGTTGAAATAATTTTTAAAATTTCATTAATATTTTCATCATTAATTATTACATAGAAAGGAACAGATAAATATAAATGATATAGATTCGTTTTAATACAATAAAATTTCTCATACTCACTTTCTATATAAATCTGTGTAGGTAATTTACAATCCTTCATTATATCATCACATTTTTGGTATACCCTGAATATTCTTTTTATCTTTTCATTACTAATTTTCGAACTATAATATTGTTTTAAGTATGGAATGTAATAACATAAGTGTATAATATCTATCCCAGGAATTTGTGGTAATGCAAAGGGTGCATTGTTTGACGCCTTTACTATTTCATCATAGCAACCGGTACTGATTAATGTCTAAAAGGAAATAAACATATATATAAAAATATATATATATATAAATAAATAAATATATATATATATATATATATATATATATTTATTTAAATGTGTGTATACTATTTATTTATTTTTTACTAACCGATTCAATCATGGATGTATGCCTTGAAAGATGGAAAAAATCCCGAGAAGAAGCATGAGAGCAAATATAAACGCAACATATCTTCTTCTTAATATAATTTATGTAAGCATACAAGAACAAGCTAAGAAAAAGAAATATGACAAAAAGAAATATAATAAATGTAAAAATATGACATATTATATAATATGTTAAATATATTTCAATATACATAAATATATAGTGTTCCATTTTTTTTATAAACTCACTTTGGATTGTATATCGGTAAACATATAGGGGTCCATGATTCCGCATTTTTAAATGATTTCATAGATGTTATCATATTAATAATAATAATAATATCCATAGAATTTAATGTATATTTTGATAATGACAAACCTATAATTTTATCATCTATAATTAAAAAGGAGAGTAAGACATTGCTGATTTTAAAAGAGGATATAAGATTATGTACTTTATTACGATAATCTGGTTTTAAAGGTAAAGGTTCAAATCCATCTAATAAGGAATATAAATTTTTTGAACATGAAGATATTAAATTACACATTAATAAGTCTGCTCCATCTAATAAATATCTTATATCAAATGAAGGTTTAATTTGAAATGATTTATCAATACTTTTTGTTAATAAGGAAATAATTTGTGAATATATATAATTCAGGATATTCATTATATAATTAATGCTTTCATTTACTTTAGAAATACAAACAAGATATAAAACTTCTTTATCTAAAAATACCACTTTCGTATTATTACTAATAATATATTTTAACGTATTTTTTTTTGGAGCTAATCCATTTGTTTTTTTATTAGATTTATTATTATCAATATTTATATCATTAAAATTAAATGTTTCAACTTTAGATAAAATAGCCAATAAGGTTCCAAAAAAGCTTGTTAAATTTTCTTCATTACCATATCTTGTAAATACAGGTTTTCCAGAAAATGTGAAAATAAAAAAGTGTCTTTTATGTTTATACCATAATGTATTTGTTTGATCCTCATTAACTTTTTTTTTTTTTAATAAAAATTTGGAATTATTTATATTATCTTGATTTTCATTATTTTCAAAATAATTTAAAATATCTAATTTCTTATTAAATTTTTCACTTTTCAAATCTTCATCATCGTCATCATAATCAAATTCGATATTTTTTATATCTTCTTTTATATGTATATCATTATCAATATTAGATTCATTATCTTTTACTTTTTCATTAATATATTGGGAATTATTCTGTTCCTCAAAATTATTTAAATCAGATTTAATTAGCTTACTCTTTTCTATATTTTTATCACTTAATTCATAATCCATTTCATTTTTATTATCAAGAATATACTTTTGCTCTCTATTCATATCATTAGTACATTCCTTTTTATGGTCTCCTTGTGATATATTTATGTTTTCATTTGTGTTATTATTTTTATGGTCTCCCTTTTCTTCATTTTCTTCATTTTCTTCATTTTCTTCATTATCATTTCTTTCTATTTCTTCTTTTCTTTCTACTTCCCCTTTTGCAACATGTTCATGTTCTCCTTCACTCAAAAACATATTTTTGCTATCCTCTTTGTGATCATCATCACAAGGTGGTTTATTATCTATAAAATTATTCGTTTCCATACTATTTAAAGATAGCATAATATGTTCTTCATTACTTAAATCTCTAGTATCAGTACAACCTTCATTTAGAGTCTCCTGTTCAATTATATGAACAGAATTTTCTTCAAAAGATTTTTTTTCATTTTTAATATATGTAATATCATCATTATTTTTATTTGTATTTTCACTTTCACTATTTTCATTATTTTGTATATTATTATTGGTTATTTCGAATGTACCAATAACATTATTTTTTTGTTCAATATAAGATGATTGATTATCTTTATAAATTAATGTATTATTTTCAAATGAAGATTTCATAACATCTTTATTTATTGTTATATCATTTTGTAAGATATGTATGTTATTTTCCACTGAATTATTATTTATAGAATTATCATTATTTTCTTTATCTTCAAAAAATTTCTCCAAATCATCATCTGTATAAGAATTATATACTTCTTCATATTGTGATACATTTTGATCACTTCTCATTAAAAATTGTTCACAATATTCTTCTTCATTAAAAAGGAAAACATTTTCCTCGTTTTCTTTCATATCATCTATACCATTAACATCATAAAACTTTATGTCATCATTCATTAAAGAATTATCATCATTTGTATTATTTTGTATTATTTCACTTTCTTCAAATACACTATCTATCGATTTATCCTTATCATTTAAATAAGTAGATGAAATTATATTTTTCTCTTTCTCATTTTTATTACTATTTTCATTATCACATGTAATTTCCATCTTTTTTTCCTTTTATTTTTAAACAATGCTTAAAAGAATATATAATAAAAAAAAATAAATAAAATAATATAATATAATAAATGAGATAAAAATAAAATAAAATAAAATAAAATAAAATAAAAAATATAATAAATATTATTATTTTATGTGGATAAAAGAAACCGCAAAGGTCCTTTATTGATAAATATAAAACATTATATATATATATATATATATATATATATATTTATATAATACATAATATATTATATATTGTACTATGATTTTTTACATTATTCCCTATAACCTTATTTTTCTTCTTCCTATTACTGTTTAAATTATTTAAAATAATATGAAAGAAAGAAAATATATATAATATATATATATATATATATACCTTTTAATATTATAAATATATTTTATGTTAATTTACAAAAGTATAAAAAATAATATATATATATAATATTATGTATAAAAAAAAAGTTAAATACTTATCAATTTTGAGAATAACATAATATATATTATATATATATGTATAAGTACCATCGTAATAATTATATTACTAATATGTAATAATATAATATATTTATTAATTTAACATGATTGTCAAAAAGAATAAAGCTAAAAAGGTTTCATATAAATTTTAATAAAAGTGTAAATTTTTCTTAAAAATTATTTTTAAAAATTAACTAAAATGATAAATATATATATATAATATATATATATATATATATATATATGTATGTATTAAAGTGAGTAAACAAAGTATATTTAAAGAAACATACATATATATAGTTTTAAATAGATACATTTTTAATTCTACTTATATTTCGTATCTTGAAATATATAGAATTATATTTATATAAAATTTTAAAAAGGAACAATATATATATATATTAGTAAATTTGAATTGTATTTAAAAATGTGATAATAATATATATAATATATAAAAAAGAACTAATGTATTAAAAAGAAAATGTTCATATATATATATATATATTTAGAATAACTTAACTTTTGATTTCCCTTTTCTTTGATATCATTTTTTCGGCTGTTGCAATTGATAATTTAATAAGGAATATATAATTGTGTAAAAATGGTTGAGATCATTTATAATTAAAGATGAATTATTCGAAGTATTTTCAATATGTCTATGTGTTGTGTTTAAATAATGTTCATTTAAATGTAAAGATAATTGTAATTTATTTTTTTTAAAAAAATATAGAGGCTTTTTAAATTCATAGGCTTTCTTATACAAATTGTAATTACCAAGAACATATAAACCAAATCTTGCTCGAGAAAAAGCTACAATTAATCTTTTAATATTTTTCATATATCCTATACTTCTTGATCTTACTAAAGATAATATAATATAATCATTTTGTTTTCCTTGATATTTATCAACAGTTGTTACTTTTTTAGGCATACCTATTAACTTATTATACATACAATTTTTTTTTAATATATCTAATATTAATTCTTTTTGACCATTATATGTTGTTAAAATAGTTATTACATCATTTGGATATCCTATTAATCTCATATACATATATATTGCAACCGTCATTTCAGCTTCTAATAAATTTTGATAAAAATAGGGTATAGGAGAATATTCTTCAGAAGGTACATGTATAAACTGATATGTATATGTAAAACCCGGATTGAATGATTTTACAAAATTCTCTTTATATATACATTCTAAATTAGATATTTCGATATTATATTTACTATAGAAATATTTATAGATATTACATATTTCACTTCTCATACGACCTTGCTCATTTAAATATATAGATGGTAAATCTAATCTTAAAAATCTCTTATATAAAGATTGTTCATAATTAGCAAAATCTTTGATGTATTTATTTTTTATTATAGGTGGTAATTGATTTGAATCTCCAACAAATATAATTCTTTTTAATTTACTTTTATAATATCTATTTTCTTGAAGTAATAAAGGTAAAAACGTATCATTTTCTGTTATTTGTGTACATTCATCTATTATAATATTATCAAAATAAAATTGTAGTTTTGCTATTTTACTTCTATTAATACTAGCATGTGTACATGTCATTGCAATTACTCTAGCTAGCTTAGCAATAATATAAGTACATCTTTCTCTTTGATTTCTTAAAACTTCAAATGCTCTACAATCTTTTAAATGTTCGAAATTTTTAAATAATTTTGATAAATAATATTTACTTACATATAAATCATCTTCACCCTGGTGAAATTGAATATGTAAATGATTTTCGTCTACATGTTCATTTATATAAGGATGATTTGTGTTTTTATTTTTTTTCAAAATGTTTTCATTTTTATCATTATCCTCTAAATGATTTATTTGAGCTATATCAACACTATTTTTATTGTTACTACGCGAATTATCATTTAATACATCATCATTGTTAATATTATTATCATTATTATCATAATCCATATTGATTACTCCATTTGTAACATGATTTTCATCTGATATAAAATTATTTTCCACAATTTTATCTTGAACCTGTAAATTATATTCTCCTTTTTTATTTTCATATAATTTGCTCTTATTCTCTAGATACGTTTGAACTGATATTCCTTTTAATTTTAAATTTATATACTTTTTAAAAGGAAATAATATATTATATATACTTAGATTTAATACCTTTAATTGTTTTTCTGGATGTATCAAATAAAAATATGGTTCATCATCTTTTAATAGATCCATACATTTAATATTCTTACAATTATTATTTTCTTCCATATTATAATTTTTCCATAACAATTCATCTATATTATTATCTTCATGATTGTGAACATATATCTTAGGACATAAAAATAAGTTATATATATCATAATCTTCAAGAGAGGATGATAAATATAAATTAAAAAATTCATCCACCTTCTTTTCTTCATTGTTAAATTTATTTTTAAAAAGATATACAAATTGAAAATATAAGTAAATTCTTTTTTTAACATATCTTTCATAATATTGATTAGCAGTTAAACAATTATATATTTTTTGGTTATTATATGATTCTGATAATAAATTAACATCATTTAATAATTTTTGTCTTAAATCTAACATATAATTTATTCTTCCATATTTAGAAAAATTAAAATTTTCATCATCATAATTATATATATTATTAAGTTCATAGGTGTTCATATATTCATCTTTCATATTATATTGTTTACTTAACTTATCATTCATAATTTCATATTCATTTATAAAATTTTCAGAATCTACTTCCCCCATTCCAACTCTACATAAATATTTTTGATGAATTACATTTTCTTTTACTAATAAATTAAAAATATAATTTAAGCAACTATTACTATGGGTACAAATAAGTATTTTTTCGTTTTTTTTATTATTAAATAATATATTAATAATTTTATTTAAGATACTAGTCTTACCACTACCTGGAACCCCTTCAATGATAGTTATTCCTTTATATATACCACTCTTTATACATTCTATTTGTCTTTCAGTGTAATATATATTTTTCTTAATAATTTCTTTTTTTTTCTCATTATTTATGTATTTTACATTTGTGCTATTCTTTTTTTGTGTATGTATTAACAATCCTTCTAAAGGATAATTTGGATCTTCATATATTTTATTTTGTAATCGATATATGCCATCTTTAATTCTTATATATTTTATGGAATCTTCTATAACTTTATGATAAATATTCTTTATTTTGTTCTGATCCTTAATGATAACACATTTGTTGTTATTTTTTTGTGTCATGTTATCAAGGGTTGCTTCACTCTTATCATCATCATTATGGATATTATTATCATAATTATGTTTATCATAATGATCACCATTAATAACTTCATTATTATTTTTTTTCTTTTTTGTTTTATTTGGTATATTCCTATTATTATTATTTATTATTTTTTTTTTTTTTTGTGTGGAACCATCTTCATACTGATTCTCTTCAACTTGCTCCACGACATTTTTCTCATTTTGCTCTTTACATAAAAAATTATTAAAAATTAAAAAATATTTCTTTTCCTTAAATTCAAATTGGAATACAAAAAAATTATTATGACATTCATATACAAGATCAATATTTGTTACAAACTTTGACACAAAATTAGTGTCATCAATTTTATATTTATTGATTACACAAATATGATAAAATAAACTTTCTATAATATTTTTTTCTAAGACATTTCGTTTCATACAATCCTTTTCGTGTTCATATTTTATTGGTACATAACTTAAATAAAGTGGTTCAATATATTCATTTAAAAAATCATGTACATTAAAATTATTATCATTTAATATGTTCATATAAGACAAATCCACACACATATATCCAACATTTGTCGTTTTAAGTATATGTCCTATATTCAAAAAGGTATTCAAGTAATTAATATCATCTACATTTCTTTTTATAAAATTCAAAAGAGCTTTATTGTAAAAATACTTATTTTTAATTAAAGATTTGGATGATTGTATCTCATCATCATTTGATAAAACATCGCTTGCGTTTGAATTATTATAGTTATTACGAGCATCATTATCTGTAATATTATCACTATCAGTTTTGTCCTCATCATTAATATTATCATTATTATTATCGTCGCTGCCCGTTTGGTACTCAACACTGTTATTATCACTGTCACTTTCATCTTCTTCAATTTCTTCATCCTTATCAGGATGATAAACCTTTTGCAATGTTTCGTCGTAATATTTTATCGAACTATCACAGTAACCCAAAAATATGTCATGCACCCAATGAGGTATTATTGCATCATCAGGATTGAGAATTAATGTCTTAATATTATTTAGAATGTAATAGAAATTATTTTCCTTTTGTTTTCTTCTTATTAAAAGATTAAAGGATTCATATATGTCTGGATTATTTAGAATATCTTTTTGATATTGTATATAATCTAAATATACTGTAATTTTTTTTAAAGTACATTTTTTACTATTAATATCTTCATCATCATTGCCCATATTAGCATATTTTACTACTTCACAACCTCTAACATAATTAATACCTAATAATTTTTTCATATCATTATCATTTATAACATTTAATTTATTTTTATATAAGTTACTATAATTTCTCACAGAAACAAGAAATAATATATCAGAAGATCTAATCATATTCCATTCATTTTTTATTCTTTCATATTGTTTATATCTTAAATCAATAATTATTTCTGCAGTCACTTTTTTATTATCATCATCAACATTAATAATTTTGAATGAATCAATTTTATTACTCATTCTCCTTTCATTGGCAAAATAGGTATTTTCAATTTTGTTAATATCAACAATAATAGATTTTAATTGATATTCATTATATATATTTTTATTTATATGATTATCATCATCAAGAATAACATCATTTTCTTCTATATCATTATTAGATTTTCTTTTTTTCGTCATATTATTTACATTATCTACAATATTAGATAATTGATAATTATCTTTATCGTCATTATTATAATAATTTTTTTTATATTCTTTTTCATTCATATTATGATAATCTATATTATCATCATCAATTTCATATACATATTTTAATATAGTACTTTCATTTACCTTTTTATTTTTTGGATTCGTTTCATAAACATATTCTAAAATATTTTTCTTTATATCATAATAACTTTGTAATTTGAATAAATTATATATTCTAAAAATATAATCATTTATACATAAATATTGTAAATTTAATTTAAATAATGGTTTTGTATAAAGTATATATTTTTTTTTTTTGTTTTTTTCATTAGTTTTATTTTTTATGTCTTCATTAGAATCTATTAATATATTATCAAATAAATCCATTTCATTTGGATAGTCACATTTTTTTTCAATTTCTTCAAATATGTTTTTCTTAAAACTTAAATTTTCAATTAATAATATAATATAAAATATTTTCTTCTTTTCATGAAATATATTTAAATGATTAAATAAATAATTATATTTATTTTTATTGTAGGAGTTATATTCTTCTGAATTTTTTTCCACTTTACTTTCAAGTTTTTTTTCTATTTTTTCTTCATTTCTTTTATTATTCCCCTTTCTTCCTTTTTTCCCCCCCCTACTACTACTACTATTATTATTATTATTATTAATATTATTATTATTCATATTATTCATATTATTAATATTATTAATATTATTATTATTATCATTCATATGTGTATCACTGGTGATGCTCGCCTTTTTTTTCGGTTCACTTATACTTTCATCATCCTCAATATATGTATCCATTTTGATTACATATTTCAAATTTTGACATAAAAAAGATAACACATTGTGATCTAATTTGGTTAGATTTTCCCACATTTCTTTTTTTTTGTCCATCACATAAACAGATTTTAAATAATAATTTTTTAAAATATTATGATCCTTATAATATTTATAACAAAATATTTGGAAGGACTCAAAGTTTTTATAATGTTCATTATTAATTTCCAAATATGTTAATGGATTCCCTGAAAAATTGTCTATATACATTTCCATATAATATTTAAACAATTTTATTAATTCTTTGAATTGCCTGTTGTGTTTATTCAATTTCGATATTTTACAATAAATATATACATTAAAATATTTTAAAAAGATATATAATATTCGTCTAGAATAAAGTTGACTTAATAAATCGATAAAAAACTCAATACACTTTTCAATAAATAATAAAATATATTTATTATTATTTTGTGTACATGTATCTTTTTTTGGAACTTTATTTTTTCTATATATATATACTTTATTATTCATATCTTTAACTTTTTTTTCATATTTTGAAAATATATTTAATATTTCATCTTTCATATAATGTTCATTATTATTATTATTATTATTATTATATTCATTATACTGATATAAATCATCTTCACTAGAAAAATATTTATAATCATTTATAATATTTTCTTCTTTATTTTGTAACTCAAAATTAAAGGACACATTTGTATTCTTATTATACTTTTCATCATAAATTTTGTTTTCACATTTCTGTAGCATATCCATATTTTCTAAATATGAAATTGTATTATCTTCCTCTGTGATATTTTCATTTATTATTTTTAATTTTTCTAATAGTTGTGTACCAATTTTTTTATTATCATCAAAAGTATATAATATATCATCATCATTTTCAAAAATATTCATTTTGTCAAATACATTCTCACCATCTGATGTATCCGATAAAATATCTGTATCATTTACATCATCGAAATTATTTCTTTCTACATAATCTAAAACTAATAGAAAATAATTTATAAGGTTGTAGAAAAATGCATTTTTATTTATAAATAATATAACATTTTCATCATAAGAAAATTTGTTTTCTTCATTTTGAATACTATCATTAATTTTTGTAGATGATTTTCTCCTTTTCTTCTTATCATGATTTCGAATATTTTGTTCCTCTTCTTGAGTATCCAAAATACAGTTACTAGTATATATTGATAAAAGATCATAATTTTCATAATTGTGATATTTCCTTTTCATAACATTTAATATATTATTATATAACAACTTTGCATCCTCATTTGTTTTAAATAGAAAGTTATTTAAATATGTTTCATTAATATATATCCATATAAATGGATTACATAAATCTACACACAATTTAAAAAGAAATTTCTTATCTATACTAGAATAAATATTAATAAAAAATTGTAATATATAACTTTTTTCTAAAAAATTTAATTTAAATAATTTTTCTCTATATCTTTTCAAATTCTCCAACAATATTTCATCATTGTTACTTTTCAAATGAAATGATAAAAATTCACTGATAACAAAATTATAATTTATTAACTTGAGTGTATTAAAAAATAAATTATTAAATTTTTCTATAAGAAATTCTTTATATAAATTATATTTCTCATCAATATTAAAAATATTTGTATTTCCATTTAAACCATTCTTTTCATTATATACTAATTTTTCAAATTCATCAATTTTATTATATATTAATTGTTCCCAGATTTCATGCTTCCCCTTTTCTTCATATTTATAACAAAGAAATATTACGATAGATAATAAATGTTTTAAATGTACATTCGTTTTATTATTTAATTCATCATTCGGATGAAAAAATATGTTGTTATTATTTAATTCATAGAATTTATCATACATATTATAATAAGGCCATAATATTTTTTCAAAATATTGATAATTTTCTAATTTCTTTAAATGTACTGATTTAAAATTTTTTCTTCTTAAATAATCATATGTTTTTCCAATGATCTTTAAAGGATTGTTGTTATATTCCATATCATCATTAATATTATTATTCTTACAATGGTTACTATTACTATTACTATTATTTATTTTATCATCATTTATATTATCATCATTTTTTTTATTCTTACAATGCGCACTTTCCTTCTTTTTTATATTACAAAAGTGTTTAAAATCTATATGTTCAATTAAAAATTTTATATCCTCCTCATCATCTTCATTTTTTATATTATTATTTATTTCATTTAAATTCTTTGTACTTTCTTCCGCTTTTTCTAAATTAGTTGCTTCATCATTTAAACTATCATGCGCTTTCTCGTTAATAGAACTATTTGTGTCGAATGTTTCTTGTAAACTATTTTTTCTTGAAGAAGATTTATCACTTCCTTTTCTTTTTTTATTTACAGACGTTTTTCTCATCTTTTAACCATAACACATAAAAATATCTTTTCTCAAAATAGGAAATTTTATATGTTTAATTTAGTTTTTACTTCTATATATATAAATATATATATTTATTTTTTTCTTCCATTATATATTATATATAATATAATATAATATATATATATATTTTGTATGGAATAATTTAATATTTAACTTTTTACTTTTTTTCTTCACTTGAAAAATTAATAATCATATTTAATCTTATTTGTTAAAAGGTACATAAAAAATTAATAAAAAAAAATAAAATATATATATATATATATCCTTTTGATAAAGAAAATTCTCCATTCATTTTATACCTTGTTAATTATTAATTCTTCATTAAAATTTATAAAATATCAGGTTATTGTTTCATTCCACATATTACAATTTTCTTAAAATGTTCTTAATTATAATCAGATGTTATATAATATAATAATATTATTATATATATTATAATATATATTAATATTTTTTTATGCATATATATATATATAATATATATATTAATATATATATAATTATATCATATGTATAAATAAGATTTATATATATATTTTTTTTCATATTTAATTGAAAATATTTTTATGCTTACTCTATTCCTTCTATTTTGTAAATTTATTCCACGTATATTTTTTAAAAATATATATCAAAAAAATTATTGAACTATATATTTAATTATAAACATTTAAAAAAAAAAATTTTTCTTTTTTATGTCATTTCTTTATTTGGGACCTAATGTTTCTATATTATATATAATAAAAAAAAAAATATAACTAAATATCCATGATTAATACTTGGAAAAAAGAACTATAAATATATAATATATATGATGAATTTGTTGGTATTACTTCTGAATATCTTTTAATATTATTTTCCTACTAATTAATTAATATATATATATGTATATTATATAATATGTAAATTTTTTTTTTTTTTTTTTTTTTACAATAATGATTATTTAAAAACAATATGTTGAAATATCTACATATATTATGATAAACTAATACTCATCTTTTTAACATAAAATTATTTATATATGTATTCCTCCACAAGGATAGAGACCATATTACATATTCATAAAAATGGTTATATGTAGGAGTTATTTTTACCATGTAAAATACATGTTCTTTATATTGCTGCCGAAAGAAATATTATTTTCTATCCTTAAATCATAATACAAGGAAGAAAAATATATATATATATATATATTTAATGAATTATTATAATAGGAAATATACTTTTTGGTTTGTTTTATCGCCCGATTTCATATTTTTCGAAGGAACATATTAAAATAAAAAAATTGAAACAACGGCAATTCATATATAAACAATATATATATATATATATATATATATATATATAATAAATTATACACATGATTTATTCTTTCTTTTTTCTTAAAAGAAAACAAAATATTATTCATATTATCATTTTGTTTATATATCCTAAATATTCTTTATGCCGCAAATATATTAAATTATGTAGGTACGTTGTGTTGTTATATATTTATAATGTATCTATAATTCTTTCTTTTTTTTTAAATATTTTCTTTAAAACATAAAATGATTACATCATATATTTTAAATATAAAAAAGGATACCTACAGAATATATATTTATTTTATTTATATTTATTATTTTTTTTTTTTTTCCTCATCTATACATACATACATATATATATATATATATATATATATATACATATATTAATTAATTTTTTACATTATAAAAAAATATGAACATAATTTACAATGCACATGGAAATTTAATTTATATAATTTGATTTTTTATATATTTATAAATATAAGAAATATGAATACATTTATTTGTAGAAGACAAAATGTAAGTATAATATATTTTTGCTATGTGTAAACAAATGTATATTAATTTTGTTCTTATTATAATTCTCACATTATATCAATATAATATATATTAAAATAGTCACATGTTTATTTTAAATATCCCTTTGTATATATATATATATATTTATTTATTTATTTACATACTTATCATATTATGTTTTACTTAAGCATGTAACATTTATTAGATATAATATTTATTTTCTTATTATTAAAAAATGAAAATAAAAAGAACTCAAAAAAGTTATACTAATCCTTTAAATTCTTTTTACATTGGATCAGAACAAAATATTTTAAAAAATTTGATTCCTATAAATACTTTAAAAGAAAATAACAATAAAAAGATTATTTATAGCTATAATGTTCTAGATGGATTTAAATATAAAATAATTATTAAAAGGAAAACAGAAAATATAAACAATATATACAAAATAGTTATATCCTTAGATCACCCCAATATAATAAAAATAATTCAATATACTGAATCGGATTATTATGTTACTACCGTGTCTGAATTTTTTTCAGGTTTATATATAATAAAGAAAAAAATAATAAAACATATAAAAGAAGATAAGATAAAACAAAGATCATTATAATTAATATTTATAACCACATATATATTTAATTTTGAATTTTAGATATAAGCTTATATGACACTGTATCCTTCTCTGCAATATATGATGAGGAGAAAATTAGAAAAATCATATATCAGGTTTATAATAATTTATGAAATGAAAAAAAAAAAAAAAAAAAAAAAAAAAAAAATGATATCAACTGTGAATAAATAAATATATACATATATATATTTATTTATGTATATTTTTTCTTTGGTTAGATTATTTTAATTGTAAATTATTTACACTCAAATAATTTTTTACACAAGTAAAAAATAAAACCATATATTGTTCCATTTTATCTAGTTGTTATCGGTATTTTTATTTTTACTTATTAAAATAATATATAATAATTATGCTTTTATAGAAAGTTGACTCCTCATAGTTTCCTCATAAAAAAAATAAATAATGAACTTATGATAAAATTACATGACATTCATAATATTGAAATTATGCCTAGCAAATGTATAATAATCTAAAAAAAAAAAAAACAAAAAAACAAATATACATTTATATATTTATGTCTCAATATGTTTAACATGACACATTAGCATTGATATAGGTATATTCACCTGTTTCTATTTTTCTTTAATATTTTTTTTTTTTATTTGCCTTTCATACCTTATTTATAGTAAGGTCCAAATATAAGAGTCAAAATATTTATAGCATCGGATCCATAAGTAATATATCTATATATATATATATGTAGACACACATTAAGGATAAATATATTTATTTAAAATATTTTTATACATAATATATATTTTTATTACATCTTAAAATATATAAAATTATGAAAACTGTTTATTATAAATAGTTTTGTATAATAATAAATATGATAATAAGTTGTTCATATTTATTTATTTATCCATTTAATTTTATATTTTTTTTTAATTTTAGCGTATTTCTTAGTATGTGGAGAGTTTCCCTTATATTATTATAAAAATAATGAGAAAAAAATTTGTATTTCGAAAAAATTGTAAGTGAATATTAAATATATAAAGGGAAAAAAAAAAAAAAAAAAAAAAAAAAAGGTTAAACATAAATAATAAACGATAATAACATATCATAAAATATATTATAATAATCCCTTTATTATTATTATATTTTATATGTTTGATAGATGGAAGAATTTTTCATATAAAGGTCGAGATTTTATAAAAAAAATTTTACTCGGTAACATGAGGTAGTAATATAAAAAATACATATATATAAATATTATATAATTGAATAATTTAATTATATTTCAAAGTTAAAAAAATTGTCTTTTTACCCTTGTAATTATTGATGCATGAATATATATATATATATATATATATATATATATATATGTAAGCATGAAAATATTTTATTCTGTAGTTCTATTATATCTTTAAGAGAAGCACTAGATCATGTAATAAAATAAATGAAAAAAAAGGAAAAAACATTCCAAAATAAGTTGATATATAGAAAAGTAATATAACTATAATTGATTTAATCTATTTTTGTATTTTTATTTTCCCTTCTTTTAAGGAATGGTTTAAAGAAAATATAAGACAAAATATTTATATAAATATTGAAATGCTAAGAAGGTAGAAATGAAAATAATCATTTATATTTTATTATATTATATTATATAAACCTTCTTAATAATTTATTTTATTTATTTTTAGTATTTATAACTTCTGGAGAAAAAATACATTTAAGAGATATATATTAAATAACCTTGCAAAAATTATAATAAATGAAGAAATATACAGTAAAATAAATAAATTAATCATTAAATAAAATTTACATATAATAAAAATTATGTGCTAATGTTTTATAAAATTATACCATTATTTTATAGCATTCCAATCCTTGTTCTTTTATTTGGATATACTACAACAAGGATCAATTAAATATGATCAATATTTTATTATAATGAAAAAATTAGGACTTTTAGATGGGGATGTAACATATATATATATATATATATATATATGTAGATACATGTGTACATCTTTATTTATATGATATTATATAATTTTTTTTTTTTGTTTTTTCTATTCTTATAGATAAAAATGTCTTTTAATGGATTGGATATTTCCAGAAGTGGAAAAATACAATTTAGTAGTAAATGACTTTTTTTTTTTTATTCCTTTTTTCTTTTCCTTTTTTTTCAAGAAAGGAACAAAAAATTATCATATATTTAGATATATTTATATATTTATTTTTTTTATTTTATGTTTAGATATAATAGCAAGTCTTATGAATAGTTACATCAAGATTAAAAAAACTACTGCGTTCCAATTTTTTAAAAAAGTAGATTATAATAATGAAGGTAATTTATATTTTCCTCATTCTAAAAATGATTTTTCTGTATAATTAAATATACAATTATATGTGTAAAATTGTATTAAAATATTATCCATATTTTTATTTATTATTTTATTTTATTTAACTTTATGTTTTTTATTCAGGTATAATAACGAAAAAGAAACTATATAAGTTTTATAATTTGAAAACAAAAAATGAAATAAATTCCTATGCGAAAAAGAAATTTAGTAAGATACTTTATATATATATATATTTTCAATTTATATAACATACATAAAAAAGGGAATATATATATTGCCAATGTGTATATATATATTATATTATTTATGTTAATTATTTACATATTTTTTACAGCTTTTGAAGAATTCTATAATTACATTAGGAAGGAATAAAGATAATATTTAATTATACATATTTATTTTTTTTTTTTTTTTTTTTCTCATTTTTAATTAATAAATTTACATTGGTTAAAAAAAAAAAAAATTAAATATTAAAATATAAATAAATATATTACTGAAGTATATATATATTATATTTCAATATATAAATTTATATTTAGGTATGGTTATAAAATAAGACGATTTTTTTAATTTACAATATTATAATAATATATTAATATATTACAAATAAGTAATACACATATACTATATATATATATATATATATATATTTATAATATTATTTATTATTGTTTATATATATAGTTCTTTTAATTATTTTATTCTTTCAATTAAAGGACATATTGTATAATATTATTATATATATATATATATATATATATATATATTACAAAATAATACTTATTTACCCTTTCTTATATTTTTTAATCATAATTTATAACTTTTAATTTTATATAATAATGTAAACGTTTGCAAATATATTTAAAATTATTACAATTATAAAAAGCATTTTGTTTTAATTTCCAATTTCCTTTTTTTTATTTTTAATAATTAATCTAAAGTGGTGAAAAAAACTTGTATTATATATGATTATTTAATTATTTATATATATTTTATATTATATTATTTTATTTTATATTATTTTTTTTTTTTTTTTAAATATATATATTCAATATATAATATAATATATAAATATATATATTTTATATACTCCTTTTTATTTACCAATATATTGGTAAAAATATTATTTGATACCTTTATTATATTTTATCCTTTTATTTTTTATATATAAAAAAGTTAAATAACTAAATAAAAAATAAAAACATATCTTGTTTTATGTTGTAATATGAAATTATTTTATCATGTAAATATATATATACATAAATAATAAACCCAAATTTTTCTTAAAAAAAAAAAAAAAAAAAGGATTAATATTATTCGTATTTTTAAATAAATAAATATTTTAAGGTACGAGCATATGAGCATTGCGTTGTGTGCACAAAAAAATATATAAATAAAAAAAATTATATATATATTTTATATAAATATGTATATTTTTATATATAAAATAAATTAAATTACATAGTTTATTATAATTGGTAATACGTACATATAATAAATACATATAATACCTACATACATATATATATATATATTAATAAAAAAAAAATATATATTTTACAACTCCATATATATTATGTAAAGTAAAATAATTTACTATTAAAAAAATTTAATATATTATGTATCATATATATATATATATATATAAAATATATATATATTATTATTATATATATTTTTTTGATATAAGAATAGTGAACTTCGTAATCTTAAGACAAATAATATATATATATAATATATATTATATATATATTAATATATGAAATAAAATATATATAAATATATTATATATATGTATAATACGTATATAATAAGTATATAATAATTATATATAAAATATTATAATTTTAATTTATTACATATATATACATATATATGTAATATATATATTACACAATTATATTTTACAATATTTTAATGTTCTAGATTATTTATTTATTTATATTTTTTTATTATTTATAATTATATATTAACAATATATTTTAATATAATATATATAAAATTATATATTTTTTTTTTTTTTATTTTTTTAAACCCTAATATTTAAAATAATACACGAAATTAAAAAAAAATATAATAAAATATAAAAAAAAAACAAAAAAAAAAATATAATAAAATAAAAAGAATACATATTTTTAAAAAATAAAATTTTCGTTAAATATTATAATATTTTCATTATTTTCTTTATTATATTATTCTTTTTTTTTTTTTTTACATCTCTTTTTTTTTTTCTTATTCTTATTAGATTTTTTTCCTTTTTTTAAAACACTTTGATAATATCTTATTTATTTTTTTTTTTAAAAAATGGCTATATTTAAGAAGAGTATAATAATATTTCTTTTCTTTACAATTTTCAATTATTGTTTTTCTCAAGATGTAATTGAATTAAACGATTCAAATTTTGAGAATTTAACACAATTGTCAACTGGAAATACTACGGGTAATAATTTTTTTTTTTTTTTTTTTTTTTTTAAATATAAATGATAACTATAAAATGTATATACGTATCTTTATTAATTCATAAGATAATTCTTTTTTCTGTATTGAAATATGTACATATAGTATATATATAAATAAATAAATAAATAAATAAATATATATATATATATATATATATATATTTTTTGTATATTATTTTAAAATGATTTTTTTATTTTAACATTCATTTGATTATCTTTCTTCATTATGCGATTAAGGTGTAATATATATAATATATATTTATATACGTACATTTTATATTTATTTATATATATATATATATTTTTTTTTTTTTAGGATCATGGTTTATCAAATTTTATGCCCCCTGGTGCTCTCATTGTAAAGCAATGAGCAAAACTTGGGCACAACTAGCCACCGAATTAAAAGGAAAAATAAATGTAGCTAAAATTGATGTCACCATAAATTCTAAAACAAGAAAAAGATTTAAAATAGAAGGTTTTCCAACACTTTTATATTTTAAAAATGGAAAGATGTATGATTATAAAAATCACGATAGATCCTTAGAAGCTTTTAAAACTTTCGTCTTAGAAACATACAAAAATGCAAAAGCATCTGAACCACCTAAGCCACTTAATTATATGGATATTCTTAAAGATTTTTTGAATGAAACTTTTCAAAATATAGATAGAATTTATAAATATGCTTTTCCATCCTTAGCTGTTCTTGTATCTGTATCATTCTTAACAGGTTCCATCTTTTCATTAATTTTACTCAAATGTTGTTGTATGAAAAGTGGAGCATCTAAAGTTTCTAAGAAAAAGGATTAAGCAAAAAAAAAAAATATGATTTACACAATTGTATATTCATAAAATAGCATATATTTCAATATCAATTATATTAAAAAAATAAATAAATAAAATAAAATAAAGGGAAAGAAAGAAAATATAAAAATGGTTCATAACATATATATATATATATATATATATTTATATATGTAATAAAAAAAAAATGAATTTATAAATGTATGCACATATTAATAATATATACCCTTAAAACAATTGCATGATTGTTATAAAATATTTATATATATATATATATATATATATTTGTAAAAATTATTAAAAAAAAAAAAAAAAAGTAAGATAAATAAAAAGACTAATAAGAGAAATGATAAAAGTATTATATATTTATACATGTTTATGTATATTTTATATTATCTTTTTATTCCACATATATTTTTAAATATTTGTTTTATCTAATATATATATTGTGTGTATATGTTTTTTTTTTTTTAAAAACAATATTTACAATAATATTTTTAAAAATATTCCTCTTATTTATTTTTTTTTTTTTTCAGAAAATAAAGAATATAAAATTTTATAAAAGAATAATAAAATTTAATTTTTTTTTTTTTTTTTTTTTTTTTTTTTTAATGTATAAAAAAAAGTAAAATTTTAAAAAATATAACATTATTCTTATTTCATCGTTATAAATTTATATATATATATTTTTTTTTTAACATTTCTTTTTTTTTTTTTCTTAGCATAAAAAAACTTCAACAATAAAAACTATGTACATAACATATATATCATATATATTATGTAAACATTATTAATATATATATATATATATATATATATACATATATTTATATGTGATGGTATATATTATAAAAATCACATGTTATGTTTCTACTTATATTTCGTTAAAAAAAATGAAAATAAATATGCACCTCTTAAGGTCCTTAGGTTTATGTTTTAAACAAATTAATAAAAAAAAAATAATAATAAAATAAATAAATAATACAAAAAATATACATAAATATATATATATATATATATATATATATATATGGAACAGATTGTTTCAAAAAAAAAAAAAAAAAAAGAATATGAAGATGGAATTTTACCTTCATTAAAAATTGACATAAGATTCCATAAAAAAAAAAAAAAATAAATATTTACAAATTTATTTATAAACAAGAATGAAAATACAGATGAATGCTATTTTTTATATTTTTATAAAACATACATATATACATTTACATTTTACTATTACAATTACAATTACAATTACTATTTATATATACTTTCGGTATGTACTTGTCATGTCTTTTTGGTTATCAGTTTTATATTTATCCTTTTCATTATACATATAATCGACATTATTTAAGTCTTTATTATTTTTATAAATAGATCCTATGTTATTATTAGTTTTTTCTATATCATTTAAATATGAACTGAGGTCACTAGATATTTGATACATATCATTATTCATAATATTTTTATTATTATAAGCAGTGTTTGCATTATTATTATTAATATTATCTGTGTTATTTATATCCAATCGAATATTTTTATAAGAATCATACTTTGAATAATTATTGTCATAATTATTTTTAGGGTTATTATTTATATCATTTACAAAATCAATATGATTCATATTATTAATATCATTATTTTCTATGGTGCTGCTACCATCAGTACCATCTTGTAATCTGTTATATCTCATATGATTTGAAGTAGAATAAAAATGTGGACTTCTCATATCATTTAATATATGATCTTGTTCCATGTTTAAGTTATTTCTATTTTTATTTGATCTATATCTTGGATCATTATCACTATTATACATAGCACGTTGTCTATTATAATAATCTTCATCGGCATCATGGAAATCATCCATATCACTTTTATTATCTCTTCTGAATATATTCATTTTTTTAAAATAGGACCATTTGCTATCTTCTTCGTTATTTTTTTTTTCCTGTAGATAATTTTGATAAGTTGGATGCGCTTTATTATTCATATAAAAAGCAGTATTATTATGATATAAATCATTGTCACTATATCTACCGGGATTATCTATATTATAAGTATTATTATTATTATTCATCATATGTATATTATTCATATTAAGATTATTAGGACTAACAGGAGTAGTAAAAAAATTCCTAGGTGGTATATTTTTCATAGGAGTTTTATTCATATAATCTTCAGGACCTAAATGTTGCCTATATGAATGACGATATGGTTCATGTTGTTTATTTAGTTTATCTTTATATTTATTTCCTAATATATAATTTTCATCATTTTCTGATAAATAATCTTTATCAATAAGTTTATTTCTTCTATTTAATAAACGATTATTATTAATATGATTTCTATTGCTTGAATTATTATTATATAAATAAGAATCTGGATAATCATTTTCATTTATATTATATAAGAAGATATTTTTCGGGTTCTCTAAAACTTTTAATAATTTTTCATCATCTCTTTTAAAATATTCTTTCATTTTTGATACTTTATTTAAAGAACTATAAGATGAATAAATAAAGGAATTTTTAATTGTTGCCCATTTGATAAATAGAAAATATTCATTTTCATTTCGTTTTGTATTTATTACATATACATGTAAGGGGAAAAATATTTTCCTTTGATTTTTAATAATATATAATAAATTATATTTAATAAATTTTTGGGGTTTTTTAGTATTTATATATATATAATCATTATATATTCTCCATTCATCTTTTAATAAAGATTCTTTTTTCATATAAGTTGAATAAAACATTTGTAATGGATTATTGAAATGAAATCCACTTCCTATACCTCCTACTAGTCTTCTATTTTTTAAATTATCTAATGTATCATCATCTAAATAAACATTTTTTCTTATCTTATATATATAGACAAAATCTGTTTCAGTATCTAGTGCAATTAAATGTTTATTATCTGATTTCTCTATAGTGAAAAAACGAATATTTAAAAAATTATTATAATTATAATCATCTGATGAACTATAATATCTTGGTAATAATATATTAACTATATTATCATTTTTTAAATTATATAAATATCTTTTAACATCTTTAATATAATTTACAAATAATTTTTTTAGAGAAAAATTCTCATCTGATTTAGTTGGATCATATTCTAGGATATGTTCATCACCACTTTCATTATTCATATATAGATTATTTCCGAATGTTTTTATGGTTGATATATAATTATTAAAATCTTTTATATTAATATATGTTAATTTATCAAACGGAATATCTTCATCTTCAAATGTATTTGCATTATCAATTAATTTTTCTAACATTTTAATTTCTTTCATATTATTATCTATATCATTCATATTATCTTTTAAATACATATTTAAAAATTCTTTTCCTTTATAATTTGATATATTTTTATGAATATCTGAATTTAAATCAATAATTATAAGATTACAATCATATTTATAAAAATATTCACTTGTACGTTTTTTTCTTATATTCTTGTTATTATTATTGTTGATATTATTTTTTTTGAATAAATGTCCTGAACATTTTTTTCTTCTTTTTTTTTCGATTTCACCTGTATATAGGTATATACTATTACTATACAAATGATATTCGCAAATGGAATTAAAAAAAATCTCTTGATTAATAAAAAACGTTTTGACAACAGAAAAGCCTTGAAATCCATCACTCTTTAAATTTTTCTCATATAAATGTATATGTCCCTTGTCATTAAATATTACATAGGAATTATTATTTAACCATAAGAAATTAACATATTGTGAATTATAACAATTATTTGTTATTTCATAAATGGAAAAATAAAAAAAATTACATAAATATAATGTTCTGCTAGTTAATATTAAACAAAAAAAACCATTAGGTGCAAAACTTATTTTTATAACTGAACCGTTTAAATATATACGTTTATTTAATTCATAAGAAAATTTCTTATTTTTTTTAGAATAATAATCTATTAATAAATCACAATGACTAATATTACTATATATTATTTTTCCATAAATATATTCTAATTTACCAGTATTATAACCAAGTACAAAATTATTTATTAAATTACAATTATTTGAATTATTATCAAAACAAACACAAGTTACATATTCACAGCTACTTTTTTTTTCTTTCATTAAATGAGAAGGTGAATTATAAATATAATCTTTAAGATCTGATAATTTATATAAATCTTTTTTATTAAAATATATATCTGATGACATCTCAGAAGATAAAAAATTCTTATTAGTATAACTACTAGTGTTTGTACTAGGCATAAAATTATGCATATTATTTTTAACTGAATTATTATGATAACTAATGTTATCCCCATAATAATTATTATTATTATAATTATTATTGTTGTTATTACTATTATGATTTTTATTTATATTATTTTTAAAATCATTTCCAGCTTCAGCTGATAATTTCCTAGGTATAGAATCTTTTTGCTCAAGTAAAAAATTTACTGGATTTTCATCATTAATTACCATATCAGGATATTTTTTTTTTATATTTTTTAATATATTCGATATTAATATATCTGTATATTTTATATGCTCTTTTTTCTCATAACCTAATATAAGACTACTTACTTGAACTTTTTCATTCTTTACCTCTACATTTGATATCATATTAGTAAAATTATTTTCTAATTGTTTAAAATTTATAAAAATCATTTGAGCTTTCCCTGGAAATATTATATCTTGTATTAATTCCCCTTCTTCATTTATACTACTTTCAAATTTTTTTAAAAATTCTGAATATTCACTTTGATTACGAATTCTACTATTCATATTATTTGCATTACTTTTATCTGAATATATTTTATTCACTACAAAATTTCTAAATTTGTTTACAAAAGAGAATATTGTTTTTCTTCTCCTTTTTCTTTCATTATTTAATATATTATCTAATTCATTTTCTTGATTACGTAAATCTTTTAATTTTTGATTATAATCATAACTATGCATAAAGGGATATATAGAAGATAAAATTATGATACCATTATCATTGGTATTATAATTACAATCTACACAATTATATATAAAATGAGGTGTTATAAATTTTTTTCTTAATATAAATTCTTGAGATAAGAAACGTGTATCTTCTGATTTTTTTAAATATTTCATATAATCCTTTACATTCTTATCAAAATAATTTGTTAATGAATAATTTTTAATATATGTATAATCTAAAAAATTATAATGAAATATTTTACTTAAAAAATATATAACATTTTTAATATAATCCTTAAATGTAAATAATGAATTTGCTATATTTAATAAAAAATTATCACCTTCTATAATATCACCCATTATATTATTACCATTATCATCTACTGTATATCTTATTTTCATATTACCAATATTATGTATTCCACCATCATTATAATTACGACCACCCCCTCCTCCTGCTCCACCTCCTGTATCATCTTTATCTTCTTTATTTATTTTTAATTTATAATAAGCATTTTCATTTAGATATATATATTCTTCATTCTCTCTAACAATATCATTAGTTAAGTTTTGTGGTTTCTCTTCTATTTGATAATAATTATTTTCTAAATCTGTTTGTTTATTTAAATAATCATAAACATTTCTTTTATTAGCATGTATATAATAAACAATTTCATGTATTTTCGTTAATTCGTTAATATTACTTTTTTTAGAATCATAATCAACAACTGCTCGACCAAAACTTGGACCCTCTGATCTTTTCCTATATTCTTTTTCATTTTTTAATTTTTTTAAATATGAATATTTATCATCTTTTCCAAAACCATTTAACACATTACTATATTTATCATATTTACTTTTTAAATAAAATTCTTTCTCACATTTATCTTTTCCATATAATAAATCATCATCTTTATTACCTTCTAAACCTTTGTTCATATTATATTCATTATATCCTTCCACTTTATGAATTCTTTGCATAAAATCATATTCTTCACTAAAATCATTCATTCTGATAATATATATTTTTTTTTTTTTTTTTAACTTTTTCAAACTGCTAATATTAAAAAGTATATTTCTTATATTTTCACAGCTCTTACAAGGAGTTGTTTTAGAATCACATGTATGTAAAATGTGATACTCCTATGTATACATAAGGGTGTATACATATATATATATATATATATATATATATATATGTGCACGTTTTTATATATATGCTTGTAAAACTACACCTTTATATAAAACTAACTATTATTTTATATATTTATGATAAGCCCTTATTTCATAAAAATAATAATACACTTATTTTCAACAAAAAAAAAAAAATATATATATATATATATAAATATATATATGTATTAAATAAATTATTATAAAAATTAGGGTAAATATATATATATATATATATATATAAAATATATGGAGAAAAAAAAAAAAAAAAATATTTAGGTTATAAATAATAATACACTCATAATTTTTTTCATTTTTCTTATTTTATATTTATCACATTTTTCATTAAATGTAAAGATGAATATACATGTATGTTTAAAAACTTTACCCTAAGGGGTATTATTAATAATATATATATTGGAATATATTAAAAAAAAAATAATAATAAAATAAAGATATTATGAAGGATATAAACTAATAACACAATATTATATATATAATATATTATTACGTATTATTACATATTAATATATTTGACAATATTAAAAATTGGACTTGAGTTAAAAAATTACATATATTATATATATATATATATATAAACTTTTTGTATTACTAAATATTAAAACATTTAACCTAAAATTTATGAATTAATAGTTTACTTGAAAATTCATGAACAAAATGTTATATATCCATATATATATATATATATATATATATATATGTGTAATGAGAATAAAATAATAATAATATATATAATATATAATTAAACAAATATATATAATTCAAATGAATTCGTGCTTAATATTATATATGTATATTATATAATAATATATTTATTTATATTATTTTCTTTTTTTTTTTTTCTTCTTTTTCATGATATTTCCAGAAAAAACAAAAAAAAAAAAAAAATGTATCTTTAAAAATAAGAATGAATAAAAAAAATAATAATAATAATAATAATAATAATAAATAAATAAATAATATAATATAATATAAAATTAAGATTATTTATATATAATATATATATATATATGATATATTATAACTATATAAAAAAAATATAATATATATAATATATAACGAATAAATGATATAGTAATAGATTAATATTTATAATATAAATATATATATATTTTTTTTTAATGTATGAATATGATTTCATACATATATATTTATTACTATGTATACATTTTATATATATAAAATTAAATAAGAGTAATTATGATATGGGAAGAATTACCTTGAATACATATTATCACAAATTTAAGTTTTATGTATATTACTCTTTCTTTGAGTATAAAAAAAGAATAAATAAAAGAAAAAAAAAGTAAAAAAATATATTAAAAATAAATAAAAATAAATAAAAATAAACAAAAATAGGTCAATTATTTTTTTTATTATAATAAATATTATATACTTTTCATTATAATCTACAAAAATGCATATATCTATATATTTTTAAAAAGTCTGTTTTTTTACTATTTCTTCATTATTAATGAGAAAGGGAGAATTTCATATAATAATATTTATTTTTATTACAATAGTATATAAAAAAAATAATAATATAGATATATAAATAATTATATAAATATATTGATTTCATCATATTCATATTATAATATATATATATATATATATATATATTTTTATTTTTATTTTTATTTTTTTTTCTTTTGTGCTTCTTTTTTGTCGTATGGTCCATGAATTTTTGCCTTAAAAATTACTTTAGTAGTATCAAACATTTTCGAAAAAAGCTATATCAATTTTGTGATGAAAAAGAGTATATATATAAATTAACACATGAATATATTTACAAGCATATTGAATTAATAAAATATAATAAAGATATATTAAATGAAAAAGAAAATGAAACTTATATATATATAAAAAAAAATATTAATGTAAATAAATATGTTGGAAAAATAATAAATCATTTGAAAGTTAATAAAGGAAATTCGGGTCTTATATATTTCTTACCAACAATTGTCGATATATATTTCTTTAATTATTTCCAATTAAATTATAAATATAAATTACTTTTTTTATATAACATTCTGAATATTAATAAGGTAAAATGTTTTGTTTCTACTAACGAAAGTAGTATAGAAGAAAGAAAAAAAAAATTCTTAAATAATTTTTGTAAAATATTATTATATAATGATATTTATTCCTATATTAATCAAGTCCACATAATTTATATAAAAAAATATGTTCAAGAGGAAAAACAAAAAGGAAACACAAAAGAACAACAAAAAGACAAAACATACAATTTGTTATATCAAAATGAAGATAAATATAGAGATTATCAAAATAATAATATAATTCCATTTTATAAAAAAAACATATTAGATCATTTATTATCTCATATACACAATGCTAAGGATTTATGTATTTTCTTGTTTATAGTAAGGAATATAAATGCTATTCATTCATTTTCTTATGGAAAATTATTAGACAAGGTATTGAAGAATATATATTTATTTATTATAAATGGAAATATATTAAGTGATACACATATAAATAATTATAATTATCATCATATAGATACACATAAAATTGTATCTTATAATGATAAAAATAATAATATAGATAACTATTATTATGTTGATAATGATTTGTTGTATCATATAAATTCTTTAAAAATGAGAGATATTATATACATCTTTTATCAACTGCTTTATTTGAAATATAGCGATAAATACATATTTATTTTTATTAAAATTTTAAACATAATAAATAAAATTTTTTTTTATATAAATAAAACAATAGATAATGTTATATACACAAAATATGTATTAGATATCTTACATATGTTATACTTATCAAATACAGATATTGAACAATTTCTTTTTCTAGTTAATCAAAATATATATATTCAACAATTTTTTATTCCCTTAATTTTAACACACTTTTATTTTAAATCATTTTCTGATCATAATAATTTTACCACTCTTATTTATTTTAATAAATTATTTAAAAAAAATTATCTATACAAAAATAATATATTATTACCAATAGATATAGTACCTCTTCAAAGTATTATATCATTTTTTAAAAATTATAAAAAAGTAGAAACTCAAAATTATTTCAATACCTTTTATCAAATGTTGTGTATTAAGTTTTTATTAAAAAGAGGGGGGGAAAAAAAAATACAAAAAAAAAAAAATGATTATGGTGATAATCAAAATATAAAATATTTATATAATTATATAGATGGTTTTTATCATCCACTTAATATTAACTATTATATATTCTATAAATATATTATAAACAAATTAATAAATCATTCTTTTAATTTATATATATCAAAAGTAGAGGAAAAAAATAAATGTCTAAAAGAAAGTATAAATTATCTATTTCTAAAATATCAAGACAATTATATTTATGAATTTACCAAATCAAAATATTTTTATTATATATACCTTAAAGAGGTCATAAAAAGAAAAACGAAAAATGAAAAAAAAAAAAAAAAAAAAAATGGACTCCAAACAAAAATATGTTAGTATGCTTGTAACATAAAAATGTTTTATAGTTATTGTTTTATTACATTTAATTTTTTTTATATTATTTTTTTATATATTATAATCTTTTTTTGTTTGATATATGTCTTTATTTCCAATTAATTCATGTTAATTTCTTTTTTTTTTTTTATTTTATTTAATTAATATTAATTATTTGAATAAATTATTTCAAATATTTACCAAATGAATTATTTTATTAATCTTGTTAAAGCGTTAATTATGTTTTATGTATAAATACTTAAAAAAAAATAATAAATAAATAAATAAATAAATAAATAAATAAACAATAAAACAAGAATAATTAATTAAAATATAATTTTTTAGTAAAATTATATATTATAAATATGGATATAAATAAATGTATATATATAAATATATTCTTTTAAAAGATTAAAATGATTAAAATATAAATATATGATAATATATATATATACAAATTTTCAATTCCTTAAACAATCTGCTATATCTTTCAAATCGTTAAAATATTTCATATATTTTTTCACATTAAGAAAACCCTACATGAGAATAAAAAAAAAAAAAAAAAAATAGATATATATATATATATATATATATATATATATATATATGTATGAATCATATAAAATATATACTTCAATATAATTTTATTTAACTGTCTTTATTTTTATTTTCCTACTTTTTTCAATAACTGTAATTCATCAAGAATACGTTTATCTTTTGTTGTCAAAATCCATTTGTTTGCACCTATAATAATATGAAAAATATAAAAATAAAATAATAAATAAATAAATAAATAAATAAATAAAATGTATGCACATTAATATATATTATTCATCCACATATATTTTGAGACAGTCTTATTAAATTTCAAAAAAAAAAAAAAAAATGAATATTCCTTTTATCAATCTTATATTAACTTACTAAAAAAAGAAAAAAATAATTCGAACATTAACACATGGACTACAAACTTCTTTCTTAGAAAAATTAAAATGTTTATAGCTCTATCAACACAATACGTTCTACATGCAGCTGTCAAAACTTTATGCTTGGAAAAATAATCAAGTAAAGATAAGGTACTTTGAGGACTATAAAAAATGTTTAAAAAATAAATAATTTATGTTTATTATATTTTAAATAATTCAAATGTATATAAATTTATATTTATTTATTTATCCCATCAAGTTTTTATAAATTAATATGATTTACAAATGTACATGTAATTTTTTTTTTTTTTTTTTTTTTTTTTTTTTTTTTTTTTTTTTTTTCTATTACTCATTCTTTATTATATACATCAAGGCGTCGTTATATTTAAACTTTTTAACCATGAGATTCACGTTTTTATCATTATAAACAAATTTTTCATCCTATAAAAAAAAAAATATAAAATAAAGAAGAAGGTGTTATATATATTATATAATTATATACTCATATTTATAATTTTTTATTTAATTATTTACCTCATAACATTTTTTATTAGATTTATCTTTCTTTTTATTCTTGGATAGTTTCTCTTTTTTATGATATAATTCAATAGACCAAGTACCATCACTAAAAAGATAAATATGAATATATATAAATATATATATATATTTATTTATTTATATGTACTACAATTTATTATTAAATATATTTTTTATTTTTAAAAATTACATCTCTCCAAGGGCTATAATATCATTATAAACTTCAAAAGACTTGGGATGATTGCTATAATTAACAATACATACGATTTTTATTTCCTGAGAAAATAAAGAAGACGTACACATCAATGTCAACATATATATATATATATATATATATATATGTCATTTTTTAATTTTATCATTTTATTATTTTTTTTTGTTACCTCCGTGTTTTTGTAAAATGGATCTATAAAATATATGGACATATCTAAACTAGATGCGACAATATATTTTTTAAAACTGTTAATATAAAAAATGGTTTTTGTTGAAATAACAATATCTTTAATATATTTAAAATTTGTTATTGAATAAAATTTTATAACATTTCGAACTGATAAAATTAAATATTCCTTTTCAAAAACATAAATATATTCAATAGGTTCTTGTATTTCTAATTTATTTGTATGTTTCTTTTTACTAATATCATAAAAAAATATAAAACCATCATAACTTGAACTTATTAAATAATCTGTATCATTGTTATTATATAATAATAGGGATGTTATATTATCCATATGATAATCTATAGTATGTTCACAAATACCTTGCCATATATTCCAAATCTTTATTGTAAAATCACGTGAACATGTATATAAACTCTGAAAATTATTACTAAAAATTAAATCATTAATTGATGATTTATGTCCTTTAAAAGTTTTTATTCTATCATAACAAAACATTCCTATTAATTCAATTTCTCCATTTTCCATACCTACTCCTAACATTTTTTCATCTCGAAATTTTAATTTACTTACATTGTCTCTACTCTGATATTTCTTATCTAACTGTTCGCCTTTCAAATTGTTAAAAATGATCTACAAAAGGTAAAAAATAAAAAATGAAAAAATATATGAACAAAAATATGTTTACATATTCAATAATATGTAAATTAATAATATATATATATATATATATATATTTTTTTTTTATTTGTTAATTATTACTGTATTATTGTAAGCAAGGGCTATATATGTATTACATATACTTATAGACTTAATACTAGCTTTTTCCTTTCCACTTTTTAATACGTTAAATTCAAATGAATAATCATTATTCACCTTTACCAGCTTATTCTTTTTTCTTATTAATTCAACTGGTGGAAAGAACGACATTTTTTTCTTCACTTTTGTAATAAAAATATATATTTTTTGAAATTCAAAAAAAAAAAAAAAAAAAAAAAACTTTTTACTTTTTTCTTCTTTTCTTTTCTACATTCAAAAATGTATCCTTTTATATGTATTTATATATATTCATTTTTTCGTATAATTTAATAGAAAGGAAATATAAATATTAATATATATATATTATATATTATATATTATTATTGCTGTTGTTATTATATATATTTAAAAAAAAAAAAAAAAAAGGGGATTGTAGATTTATATATATATTTTTTGTATAAGAGAATTGCATTTTATAAAATAAAAAATTAAAATCATAAATAAATATTATACATATATATATTATGTATTTTTAATAAAAAAGGTTCTTATATATATATTTCCTTTTCTTTTCTTCACGTTGTATTAATATTTGTATATATTAATACATCTTATTTATTTTTTATTATTTTTTTTTTTCCCAATGAGCCAACGTATTATTTAAATATATATATAATATATATATTATATATTTATATAGAAAAAAAAATATATATATATATATATAATAATATATAAATAATATATATTATATATATAATATAAATTTATCCCTAATAATATATGCATTCAGTAAAGTAGCATTTCATAATATTAGTATATGGCGGCCTGCTACGTTGCCTACATAATTAATAATAATATTATAATATATATATATATATATATATATATTTATTATATCTAAAATTTTTGTATTATAATATACATATTTATATATTTTATTTCCTTCCCTTTGAAATGCAGTTTGTTGCATTTATTTTTTTTTTTTTTTTGTTTTTTATTATATGTATAAAATATATATATATATATATATATATATAATAAAGAATTTATTTTTATTTTTCCATATACTAATATAATAATATTATTAATTACTATTATTTATTATTTATTATTAATTTTTTTTTTTTTTTTTTTTTTTATATATTATATGTGATGTTACTTTTTACACATATTAATAAACAAATAAATATATATATTAATATATATTGAAGAAGTCCTATATATATAAAATTTAATATGAATTAGAAAGAATATATATATATATATATATATATATATATATATATTCGCTGAAAGTTCATTTGTAAAAAAAAAAAAATTAGGATTATATAAAATATTAATTAAAAGATATATCATATATCATATATAATAATTATTAGTTAAAATGTCATGATGAAGTTTTATAGAAAGTTATAGGGAAAAAAAAAATAATTTGAAGTGGTGTTATTTATAATTATATAATATAATATTATATATATGTTGAAGTATATATATATTTATTATTTTATTTTATTTTATTTTTTTTTTTTTTTTGTTGTTGTTGTTTTTTTTGAAATATGCGCAGTTTTTATAATAAATGTTTTACGAATAAATTAATATCTGCACATTCATTATTTTGTCAACATGTATCAACTTTAAAAAATAGGAAAAAAGAATGTTTTGAAGATATAAAGAGAAGTAATAGAATAAGAGATGAATTTTATTCATCACTTATATACTACTCCTATATAGAAAATTTGAAAACTACAAAGGAATATATTTATTTTATATATTTGCAAAATATATATAATAACATAAATATTTTTAAGAACAAAGGAAAGTTATATAGTTCAAATGATGGTTTATTGTGTGATAAATTAAAAGATAATAATAATAATAATAATAATAATATTAATATTTGTAATAGTAATATTTTTTGTAATTATTATAATGTTCATGTTAAAGAGAAAAGCTTATATCACTCTTTTAATTATATTAATGATGTAAGACAAAAAAGAAAAAATAAAGAAAATGAAGAAACCGAAAAAAAAAAAACTGTACAATATTTGTCATGTAATATCAATGCAAATGAAAATTATCATTTACAAAAAATATATAACCATTATTTGAATAATAATGTAAGTAAGGAAATAAACACAAAAAATGAGAGTTTCATATATTATTATAATAATAATGAGATGAAGACGAACAATATTAAGATTAAGATGAAACATATAAATAATGCATACATAAAAAATATTCCCTACAAAAAAAAAAAAATAATAACACTAGGATTCCCTAATAAGTTTTACCCTATCACATACAGATATTTTAGTTCAGATACTAATAAAAAAGAAGAAGGAAGAGAAAATGAAAAAAATATAAAAATAAATAATGGTGATAATAGATATAAAGAGGATTTTATTTATGAAAGAGAAAATAAGAATGATGAAGAAAAACATAAGAAGAGAACAAAAAATTCTTTTTGTGATGAACTTGAAAAATTAAAAGTTAAAGAATTAGACAAAATATTAAACCAACTTGAAATGTTATATAATAATAAAAATAGTAAAATAAATATAAATGTTAGAATTTTAGGATATATATTTAAAAATTTTTTATTAAAAAATAAAGAATTGAAAAGAAAAATATTTTGTTCTTTTTTCTTTTTATTATGTTCTAAAATGGCTATAATATATACTCCTATATTATTATCTACATTTATAGAAAATGTAAATTTACAAAAAAGTTTAAGTAATAGTATAGATATATATAGTAGTACTAATAAAAGTAGTGTATTATTATTATGTGCTTATGTGTTGTCTAGAATATTATCATCTACTATGAATGAATTAAGAAATAGTGTTTTTAGTAATATTAGTCAAAAAATTTCTACATTTGTAAGTAAATTATTTTTTTATAAAATACATAATTTAAATTTAACATATATCTTATCAAAAAAAAATGGGGAATTATCATTTATTTTTAATAGAGGATGTAAAAGTATAACAAATTTATTAAATGTCATGGTATTTCAAATAATACCTATAATTATAGAATTTATTCTTTATTTATATATATTAACATATAAAATACATTATTCTGTATCACTTGTTACTTGCTTTAATATGTTTCTTTATGTTCTTTTCACTACATTAATTACTAAAAGAAGAACTATTATTAGAAAACATATGAATAAAGCTGAACAAAATACATTTAATATATTTTTAGATTCGATACAAAATGTGGAACAAGTGAAATATTATACAAATGAAATACATGAATTAAAAAAATTTATAAAAGAACAAAAAAAATATGAAAAAGAAGCTATCAATGTTCAAAAATCTTTATCCTTCTTAAATTTTGGACAACAAATTATTTTAAATACAAACTTGTTTCTATGTATGTATCTAACCTATCTAAATATTGCAAATGATGTTTTCCCATTTAGTTATTTAATTTTAGTAAATACTTTATTATTTCAGCTAGCCATGCCATTAAATATGTTTGGAACAATATATAGGGAAACCAAGTTAAGTTTAGTAGATATTGAATCTATGATAAAAATATTAGTAAAGAAAATTAAATCACCAGATTATGGAAATCAAATGTTAATCAAAAATGGAAATATTAAATTTGAAAAGGTTTATTTTAAATATCCCTTAAATGAAGAAACAAATGAATTAGAGCAAAATTGTCAGGCTACAGAAAAGGATACCAACATAATAAATAATATCAACAATATTAATAATAATAATAATAATATGTATACGTGTCAAAACAATGTTGGGAATACCCCAAGCTATAATATTATAACATCTTCTATTAATAAATTAAAAAAATGGTATTTAGATAAAATAAATCATAATAAAACAAATCTACAATATAATTATAATGATGTTAAAGAAATAAATCCAATTATTACACAAAATTTAAAGAAAGAAATAAAAGAAAATATAAATACACATTTACAAAATCATAATATTATAAATAATTCTGTTAATTCGAATAATAATTTTTTATTTCAAAATTTTACATGTCATATAGAAAATGGAGAAAAGGTTGCTATCATAGGAAAAAGTGGTTCAGGAAAAAGTAGTTTGATAAAATTATTATTAAAATTTTATGAAGTAAATAGTGGTAATATATATATTGATAATAAAAATATTGATGATATAGATCTTTATACTTTAAGAAAAAATATAAGTGTGGTACCACAAGATACTATATTATTTAATAATACTATTTCATACAATATAAAATATGGAAATTTCCAATGTTCAGATAAAGAAATGATTCAAGCTAGTATTAAAGCAGAATTACATGATAAAATTATTAAAATGGAAAACAAATATGACACTATTGTAGGAGAAAGAGGTACAAAATTATCCATAGGAGAGAAACAAAGAATATGTATAGCTAGATGCTTTTTAAAAGATTCAAAAATTATTGTCTTAGATGAACATGCAAGTAATTTAGATAATGAAAATAAAAAAGCTATAGAAAAGGCTTTAACCAAATTATGTATGGGAAAAACAACATTTATTATTACACATGTAATGGAAAACTTAAATCATATGGATAAAATTATTTTTTTCTGTGGAAAAAATATATATGTGGGAAGTCACAAAGATCTAATGGATGATAATAAATTATATAGAGAATATTACGATTCAAAGAATAACAAAACATTATGATCATAGAGGTAATATATATATATATATATATATATATATGTATATATTAATTTATTTCATTTTATTTATATATTTATTATTATTTTATTTTTTTTTTTTTTTTTGAATTTGTCTTATTGTATATTCTAATTTTTTTGTTACATTTCTTATAAATATTATTTGATAAATTTTTTAATTTTTTAAACATTTGATTTGTCTTATTTTAT